>NW_023416898.1:90218-101876 GCF_002922805.2 Oryzias melastigma | reverse complement strand
CTTAACACGCTGAACGTTTTGATTTCAAACTAGCATAATTTGCAGATTGCACAAATATTTGAAAAATTATGTGAATAAAGCAAAATTTGTGTAAAATTTCAATAAGGGCGTAAAATTAAAAAAAACGCCTAAGTAAAAGTAAAAGCATGAAGCAATGATTTTAATTTCATAAATTGCAAAAATTTGAAAATTCTTATTCATTTTCAAAGGACTGAAAAATCGCAAAAATTGTGTAAAATCTAGATAGATAGTAAAAGCAGGAATATCCTTAACGAGCTAAACGTTTTTGATACCAAGATACACAAAATTGCCGAACGTGTGATTGAGTTTTTACGAATCAAAATAACGTACAGAAGTATAAATAAAGAATAAGAACGTGAAACAGGATCACTATAGTGCGAATGCTTACAAAGAATTTACAAATAAACAAATTACATAAAATAATACCAGAATATTAGTCATGTATTTACTAACACTTGTATCCTTCTTTTCCAGAGTCTTCATAAAGATATTGACAATAGCAAACTGACAATAGGCCAGGATACTAAGATTTAGAAGTTTTTATTATGATTCTAACAGTACATTTTACTCGTTTACTGAATAATCAACACTTCAGTCACGTGCTTCACGCGTGTGCCGCTAGCTGTTGGATCAATAACGCCGCTAAACGTCTCATTTGGACGGTCAGACGCTGCGCACCTCTGAATCTGGTGTATTTTGGTGCTGTGTTTGGACAGGTTAAGGCTGTTAGCGCCCTTACAGACCATGTTTTTGTTACATCAGAAACAGTGTGCATTGTCTGCATCGACTTTAGAAAAATACAGACACAGCTTGGACCTTTTTACTTGCGGCCGCTCTGCCAGTGGCGTGCATTTTCATCTGTCAGCGGAGTATGTGGTGAGAGCGCGTGAGGAGGCCCTCCTCGGTGCATCCCGAAAAGCAGTAAAGAAAGTGCGCTCCGTGTTCGCGCTGTTATGTTTTTAGGCATTTTGGCTAAAAATGTATTAGTCTGATAAAAGATGTTAAGGCTTCACTATGGCATCCTTACATTTCGCTGTCATGTTAATGCGAAGCGCCCCCTGGTGGACTTTTTTGATGTTATTTTAAAGGCCTCGTGCAGTGGCAAATTTTTTTTTTAAATTTAGAAAGTCAATGGAACTTGGAAAACGAGTCTGATAAAAAATATTCACTTAAAATGATCCAGCGCGATTTTATTGATCATTTTATGGTCGTGCACAGCTTTAAATATGGGCGATAGGTGGTGATGGGCGGGGGCTGCTCGTGACGTCACCTCAGGGATCCCAGAGTGTAAACAACAATGGCGGACGGTTTGAGAAGCGACGTAGACCACGATTTAGCGGATATTTCTTTGGATGAAGGTGATGAGCCTTCATCAAACACGGGAATTTTAACGACACAGGGTTCGGAGGGTGTACAGCCCTACCAGTTTGAACTGGAGGTTTCCTCATCTGAGGATACAGGGGCTTCGGATGACGATGGTGAAAGCTCATACAGCGATGGCGGGGAGAAGACGATCAAACTTGACTATTTAGAGGAAGTAAAAGTGTAACAAGGTTTCCGTAGGTGAACCTGCGGAAGGATCATTACCGGAAAAGGAAAGGCGCCGCCGCTGCCGCGGAGCGTCCTTTGACGTCCTCCTCCAGGGCCAAGGCGGACGGAGGGTCGAGACGAGGGTCTGCTGCTGCTGCGGCGACGGGTGGGCTCGCTTCCCCGCCGCCCTCTTGGCCTCCCTCTCCCGCGCGCAACCAACCCCCGCGCGGGTCCTCTTTCCAGACGGCCGGCGGGGTCCTCCTGCGCCCCGCGCGGAGGCCACCCCTGCCGGCCTCATGGCCCCGGGAGGGAATAAAAACCCTTCGTGTGGGCTTGGCTGCCGGCGACAAACGACTGTCCGGTGAACCCACGGCGCCCCCCATGCCCGGCCCGGGGCCTCGGAACCGAAAACCCCCCTCAGCGCGGCGTGGTGGCCTCACCCTGGCTGTCCGGTGCGCACCCGCCAGGTGCCTGTACACCCCCTGCATTCCTCCTCCGGAGGGCCGGGGAGGGCTCAAAGCCTCCCCCTGACCGGGGAGCGCCCCTCTCCTTTATTGAAACGGTAAATTCATGAAGGGAGACCCCCTTCTTCGGCACATTACTGCACCCAAATACCACACTCCTATTCACCATTATCCCGTTCGAATCCCCAAATCCACGGCAGTCCAAATTCTATTAAGTAATTCCATGCCCAGAAAGTCATCACAACACTAGCGGATCTAGCTGTATGTTCCTGTACTGACGTCACACGACCTATGACCTACTTATCGGTGGCTGCCCAAAATCTGAGCGACCGCGCTATCTTTGAACGCTTGAAGAGAGTGCACGGGGCCGCGGGTGACAAAATAATTATACGGGGGTTCATTTGTGACCTAAATACTAATGTTTTATTGCAGTTTAAGAAAAATCACGATTTTCACCGCACGAGGCCTTTAACAAACTGATTAAGGGAAAGAGAAGACCGGTAATCGTTAGTGAGTTGAAATATCACAATAGTTCCCCGTACCGATATTTAGTCCCACACACAAATGCTGCACACATGTGATACAAAAGCACCTGTAGGATACTCACACAAACCACACTCTGACTTAGTAATTTCCAAATTTGGAATAGTCCGGCTGCATGTGAGGAGCGAGCAATGACCACCCAGGATTGTGGGGTTGAAAAAAGGAAAAATTCAGACAAAACACCTGTGTATCACCCACTTCACCCTTGGGTGTTCTATAGGTGTTCACTTCGACTCGTCGCCACAGCATGAAAAAAGTGTCCATGGACGCTTTTACTCTATGGAATCACCAACAGTCTACGCTCACACAAGTCCCATCCCTGTCCTGTATCCACTCATAAAGGCAGTTGTGACTCAAACTTTAGTCTAAGATTCACAACACAAAGCAGTCGCACTTATGAACTCCTGAAATTATGCACAATCAAGAGTAGAAGTATATCTGAAAGACAGATTTGCTCTTACCATGGTGTTCCATATATCCTGAATCCCTTAATGGTCACATCTGAGTCCTGCAGGTATACACAGTTTGTGAGAAGTGACTGAACATCGTCAAAGTCCTCTGGCTTAAGTTTGGAGACCGAAGGGAATCTGTAATAATCCTGCTTGATTAGCTCCGCCATGAAGTCCTTATCGAAAGTCAGCTCATGGTTACCCGCAATCACCACCTTAAACTCATACGGTAGGCCACCTAGAAAAGAAAAAAACAACAATCATCAGGTGAGTCAGGATGGTAAAAATAAAATACTCAATTTGTCTTTCTTCGATACCAACGTCCTAATATGGGAGATCTGAGAAAAGTTTGGTAACAAAAAGTTTATTTTACCATTTCATCATTGAGTTGTATTGTATTAATCAAAATAGTAGGGTTATAGATGTTTTTTTCATTTTAAAAAACATTCCCAGTAGTGTTTTAATTATGATTATGAAGTTTTTAACCAAAATTCCACAACTTAAATGTCTTAAAAAGTCATTTTTCATGTTGATCTGAAGCTTCTGTCTCCAAATCTCCTCTGAGGGGGCGTGGCTTTTGGAGCTGAGCTGAGCCGCCCCACCCCTGATCCCCCCCCCTGTCTGATTATTATAGCTCTGTGACTAGCTAGTGTAAATCTTCATAAAAATGTCCAGCCGTATGGTTCTGATCCAGATGTCAGTTGGACGAGGAAGTGAAGATCTTCATGGACAGAACTTCCTCCAAAATCCTGATTCTTTCTCCTTCCAGTTCACCAAAGACTCTTTTAGCTAATTCTCCAATGTTTATTGACTGTGATCAATACATTCAATCATTGGTTTCTCAGAGTTCTTGATAAAATAATCAAAGCTAACATCAAAATGCTCTTTCATTGATTTACAATCCTTTCCAACTGCAGTCAAATGAGCCGCCGTTCACATTTCCGTGGTCACATCAAGAAGCTCCGTGGAGTCTGGTGGAGATTTTCCAGCGTTCTCAGTCCTGCTACCGTAAGTATTGGATGAAACTCACACCAAAAATCCAGTGATGCTGATTTGACCACAGAAATGTGAACGGCGGCTCATTTGACTGCAGTCAATGTGAAGATACCATCTTCTCTTCTCCAGAACCTGAACTAGACACTAGGAACAGATGAGGGTTTAGTGCATGTGCAGCAGAGCTGTTGATGGAAAGAAGATCATTCATTCAAACAGAGTCTGTCCAAGACAGTTTGATTGATTTAAAAGGAGAAACACTCAGAAATGTAAAAACTAAAAGATTTCCAATTACATTTGTTCTCTTTCAGAAGAAAAATGCCACTCAGACATGTTAAAAACAAAAAAAAAAACTGGATTTTCATCAGAGGGGGACTTTCACCTAAAGCTGTATTTATATAGGAATAGCTTCTTTACAAATTGTCTGATTTATCAGTTTCTTTGGTTAAAGACCCACACCAATGTAAATTATCTTTTTGTGTTTTTAACATGTTCTTGTAGCAACTTTCCTCATTGCAGAGGACTCATATAAAACAATTTATGATTAAAACCACATTTCTGAGTATTTCTATATTCAAATCCTGTTGGATCAGAAAACCAGATGCTTGAAAATGTGGACTAATGACTCAACTACTGAAATGGGCGTCCTGAAGTCTGTTCTCCCCCTACACACACTCTGGCCCACTCACGCTTAGGTGTGAGACATAATGAGCATTCAACACTCGTGCTACAAGAAATTGCAACGACCCCTGGCTGCAGCCTGCAGAATTAATTCAACCATTTTTATTTTGTATTTGTTATTGCTTTAAAACTGTTTGAAGGTGTCAACAAAATGTTTACATAAGCATATTTAAAATAAACTTCAGGCATTAAAACATTCGGCTAAAAAATTATTTCAAACTATTTCAAACATAAATGTAAACTAAACGGATAATTTTACTATTAAAAAAAAATGCAAAAATGTTTGGTTTGGGTTTAGAAATGTGTGCTATCTCGTTGTATTTATGTCAAGGCAAACTGACATTTATTTTTTACTGGTTTAACTTCCAATTGCAAATTAGAAAATCAAATGCATCTATTTTTTTCCATTTTCCCTTGACTTTATAATGTGTAAAAAAAAAAAACAAAAAAAAAAAAAAAAACATTTTTTTTTTTACCGAAAGGTGCGCGGTCAAAAAGATTAATTCTGTTAAATTTAGCTCATATTTTTTTTAATTGTCATTCTCCCCACAACAATTAAAAATACACATATCTATTTCACAATTTGTATGCTCTAAAAAAAAGAAAAACATGAAAAACTAAAACTGTTGGACTGTTGAAAATAAATACTTGCTCTAAGTGTTATTTTAATGAGAAATATAAATAAACTATTATTTTTTATCAACTCTCTTTGGCTCTCTGTCTTTTTTTCTCCGCAAGCTGTGCGTGCGGAGGAGTGCACGCACAGTGGTTGGGTGGGGATTGCGCTGAGCGGTCCGTCACATGGAGCACATCATGAACCGAGTATGAAAGGATTTGTGATCATTTCAGTATTATGTATAATTGTTTATTTGTATTGAATCCTTTTTGTTAGTAGGAAAACAGACAGTTTGATGTAAGGAGCAAAAAGAAAACATACTTAAATACCTTTATTCATTGTACTGAGAAAATAAATAAATAAATTAAAAATAGAAATCATGACTTTTAAACTGTGAATCGAATTGCATTGTGGCTTGACTGAATTGTTTCTTACCTAGAATTAAAAGAAATAAAACACTGGGTTAAAACAATAAGCTAAAGTGTTAACGAACTGTATAAAATAGTTAAGCTTTATATCAGTATTTGCTTCGCATTTCTCCAACATTCATTCATTCATTTTCTTGACCGCTATGTCCCTTCTGGGGTCGCGGGGGTGCCGGAGCCTATCCCGGCTACTGAAGGGCGAAGGCGGGGTTCACCCTGGACAGGTCGTCAGGCTGTCGCAGGGCATTTCTCCAACAAAGTCTCTAAATGTATATTATCTAAGACAGTTATGACGTCTGACAGGACTCATCTGAGATGTCTGACTGTGGGTTTGTACTTTGAGAATTATTATAAGTGAGTAGTAATACTTCAGGACGAATAAATAAAACTGAGCTTACTAAAATGAACAACCTATGCTGCACAGGAAAAAAACAACAGTGACTATGGCTGAAGAAACAAGCAATAGAAAATAAGTCTAAAGTTAGTAGATTTTGAGATTCTTTTTTCAGTCCGGGCTCTAAAATCTGGCTCAGTAATGTGCTGTGAATACAAAAGAAAAAAATCTTATAGCTTTAAAGAGAAAACTTTAACTCAGCTGGTTTGCATTAACAAAAAATAAAAAAAATACTTCTTTGTTTGCCAATTAATGTGATTAGAGAGAGAAAAGTTTCTGGCAGGTTTGAATCAACAGCCGGTTCATTCCTGTGTGGAGTTTGCTTATTCTCTCTGTACATGCGTGGGTTTTACTCTTTTTGTTTTAATTAGCTCAAGAGAAACCCAATATTATTTGAACAAAAGGAATATTTTTCACATGTGCTATTTTAAGCTATAGAAGGGAGAGATTTGTTTTTATTTAGTCAAAAATCTCTTGTGATGTATTGTTTGACAGTGCCAGTTCTTTATAACTTTTCTATGATTTTCTGCTGTGTGCTGGTATGCAAGACTTTACTACTGTAAAACGGTCTCGTTCAATTTGAGTTTCACTTCATGCCATATTTCTCCATCATAATTTGCTGTAACAACACAGAGTTCAATCATTTCTTTTCTTCATGTTCCTCTTGAGCTGCGTTCTCACCGAACGCGATTCCTGCATCAGGGGCGTCCGGTTTCAATGGTAGGTCATGAGTGTCAGGCATGGCCGTTTAGCAGCAGGAACTCAGGTTTGTTTTTTTTTCTCTTCAGATTAATGTGGGACAGCAAGTCGTCAAACTGAGTCACACAAAGACAGAAGTACTGCTGAAAGCGGCCGTCGTTATAAAACCAATGTTATGCATTTTCTGGACACTGGCAGCTACATGCTAACGTAAATGACTGGCAACTACTGATGACATCATCAAGCGATAGTAACTTCCAAATTTAAATACACTATTTTTTCATAACTCTCTGCTTGGAGGGATAAATGTAGTGGTAGGAAGAAACCGTAAGGATAGAGAAACAATTCAGATTCAGCCTAATAAAAGATGCTGCTGAGCTTCTTCTTCCACTCATCCGGGAGCGGGTCTCGGGCGCAGCAGTCTAAGCATGAGATGCTCAGTCTTCCCTCTTCCCAGCCACTTCCTCCAGCTCCTCTGGGGGGACACCGAGGCGTTCCCAGGCCAGCCGAGAGACATGGGCCGAATCCAAATTCTTCCCTCCCCCTTCATTTAGCCCTCCAAACATAGAGCTATGAAAAAATAGTGTTTCATATTTTAGACGTCACCAATAATCACCGGTCCGCTAGCATTAGCGAGGAGCTGCCAATATATAAAATATTGGAAAATAAACAGAGAAGTGCATACATAATCACTGTGAATCAGCTGAGGCTGCAGTAGAAAAAGGCGACTACGGCCCAATCTCACTTCCTCTTCACTTATCCCTCCAAACGGAGAGTTTTGAAAAAATAGTGTCTCGTATTTCACATGTCACTTTCGTTCAGTTACGTCAACAATAATCGCCGGTCCGCTAGCGTTAGCGTGGAGCTTCCAGTGGTCAAATAAACAACAGCGTTTTTATAACTTTAAAAAGGTCACGCTACAACAATAAGTCATTACTTACATTTAAATGTTAACCTCTGTGCTTCAGAGCACATCCACGTGAAGAAAATAACTTCTCAGCGTGACATGGTTTACCATCGCGATGGAGGACTTTATATCCCTCCGCTTGGAGGGTGAAATTTAAAAAATAAATTTCCCTGACACGATTTGCACTTAAACTGCCGATTCAAATGGAGGGGAAGGGAGAAGGGATGAATTTGGATTGGGCCGTAGTGTCTCCAGCGTGTCCTGGGTCTTCGAAAGGGTCTCCACCCAATGGGACATACCCATAAAACCTCTCCAGGGTGTCCAGGAGGCATCCGGACCAGATGCCCAAGCCACCTCAACTGGCTCCTCTTCTGGTGACAGAGCTTCTCACCCTATCTCAAAGGGAGCCCCCAGCCACCCTTCTGAGAAAACTCATTTTAGCTGCTTGTAGTCTGGATCTTGCTCTTTCAGTCATGACCCAGGAGCTACTTTTTTTTTTTTTTATTTAATTGTTGTTGTTTTTTTAATAAACAAAGTTAATTGTTAGTGTTTGTATTATTCTAAACTTTGATTCTGATATTTTTACTTCAACTGCAAATGAATATCCGTTATTGGCCGTCTTGATAACTAATTATCTGTATTGGCCCTGAAAAAACATATTGATCAATCTCTATTCTACGTCCTCCGTCCAATGAAGCTAAAAACATTTGAAAGTAGCTCCTCCCACACATAGTGGGAGCATCAGGTTTATGAACACATTTTTGGACAAGCTGTAAATCCAGAGAGGTAGCGGAAGCAAATTCAACACATGAAGCGCGTTTGGTGTGACCCCAATATGAAGTTGTGTGTTTTTTCTGTTCTATTGTGACATTTAGAACTGTGCTCTCTATTGTACCAACTGAATAAGGCAAAAAAAAAACTGACATAATGAATTCAAACTAAAATGCGGCCGGCGTCTCTGTCAAACAGGAAGCATCTCATCCCTTCAACTAATGGACCAGAAAAAGAATAGTCCAGAGCCATCAGAGTCCAGAGATAAAAACTGCAAATACACAACCATGTATTCACACAAATCTCACACACAGCACAGAGCCAGAGGCAGAGGGCAAAGGTTGACTGATTAAGGCTGTTGGGTTAAACGATATGAACTGGACACTTTAGTCCAGCAGCAGAAGGGTCAACAGAGGAAGTTTTTGTGAGGTTTAGTTACTCACAGTTCAGCCCTACGCCAGCCAAGTGCGTCAGCTGAGTGTGAGCCTGAAAGCGCTGAATGGTGGTGGATGTTAGGGTTGCACAGATGCTTACCTAGCCAGTCATTGAACTTCTTGACTTCAGATGGCAAGCCCAGCTCAGTGAAGTCCCCCATGTGTAGCAGCACATCGCCGTATGGCATTTGGATGCCGTCGGTGCGCGAATGTGTGTCTGAAACACACACAAACCTGGTGTGTCCCGCTGGCTTGGGAGTGTCATAAGGAATGGGGTCCACCCTGAGCAAAGAGAGAGGTAGACGTTGCAAAATCAGAACAGGAATAACATTTTTAAAATTTCTGAAACATCCTAGCAAACAAAAGTAGCTAATCGTGGCAGCCCTGCAGTACTTGTTGCAGTGCTCACTCCTGGAACTGTCTTGGTGGCGGCTGCTGTTTTAGAATGTGGACCTAAGGGTTTGCTTCAACTACAGTAGCATCACGTTTCAGAGCAGAAGTTTGGGTCGTACTGCTGTCAGTTAGACAAGCTTTTTCTCAGTGCGTGTTGGACTCCAGCAGCGATGCCCTTTGTCATCAGTTCCATTCAGAATTTCTATGAACAGAATCTGAAATCGAAGCCGAAGAGTTTGATTTAACAACTGCAGGATTTCATTGCTGTATTTTACAGATGATGTTCTGTTAAATTCATGAAACCAGGACCTTTAATGTACACTGAGGTGATTTTTACTCAGGTGTGAAGAGTCTGGAATAAGAATTAGCGCCTCCAAGTCTAATGATTCTTGATTGGATAAAGGTGGTTTTCACTCTCCAGCTTTGTGGAGAGCTCCTGCCCCAGGTGGAGGAGTTTAGGTATCTTGGGAAGTATGCAGAGTGAGACTGAAGGGCAAATAGGTGCAGCAGTTGCAGCAATGCAGCCGCTTTATTGATCTGTTGGAAAAAAAAAAAAGCAGAGACAAAAGGAAATCTGGAAATCTCTGGATTTACGGTCGGTCAGTCTTCATCTCTACTCTCACTTCTGGACATGAACTCTGATTCTGACTAAAAGGGTAAGATCCCGGATGAAACGAGCTTCTTCCACAGGGTGACCGGGCGCTCCTCTGGAGATGGGGTAAGGAGCTCAGTCACCCGTGAGGAGTTCAGAGGGAAGTCACTGCTGTGGCCTCCCCGGGGAGGTGTTTGGGTCATGTCCCACGAGGAGAAGGTTCTGAGGACAACCCAGAACATAGTCGGGGGACTATGTCTCTCTGCTGACCACAAACCGGCACCAGATAGGCAGAGGACAGACAGACTTTTTGAAAACTAATTTTTGAGTCTTAATTACAAGGTTTTCCACCTTAAAAGCATCAGCTATCATGGTTAGCCTGCAGTTTAAAGCATGCAGACTTTTTGTATTATTATAAAGTGTTCAGTACCGACTGAGAGGCATGGAATGGATGCCAATTCAAGTCCAACAAAGAAGTAAGGACAAAGCCATAAGCCAGATTACTTCACTGGTAGAAGCTAAATTTGTCGTTCCATAAGCAACAAACCGTTCAGCAAAATTCATTTAAAAATAAGAAACATTACCATAAGCTCTCTGGTTGATTTGTGCTCTCAAGGTTTTTCTTCTGGCTGCCGAAGATTGGCTTAGCAGATACTAAATTATGCATAAAGATTCAGTCTTTTCAATCAAAAAACAAAAAAAACTCAGTGACAAGTCTGTTTAAAAATGCTCTTTTCATTCAGCCTTTGTTTGTTGTAGGCATGTATTAATAAAAGGGGATAAGCCAGGAGTTTTTCTGAAAGGAAGGAGGTGAAAGCAAAAAATTATCTCGTCTGTAATTGAAGTCTACAACCCTCCAGCACTCTGCCAGAAGACAATTATTTCATTAGAGAGGATGCCACTCAGTTGACAAAATCAGATGCATAATCAACCCAAGAATCTCAAACCTGACACACAAACATAGCGTGTTTGAGCATTAATACAGAAGACGAAATCTAAAGGTTCCAGAGAAAAAACATGTATTAACAAAAAGATAATCTAAGAGTAACAATGCCTTTCTCTTTGAAAAGAATGATCCACACGGAGATGGTTTATTTCTATCTAGTAAAATCTAAAGATTTCTAAATTAATTTATGAAGTCAAAAGCTCAACAAGTGCGTGAAATGTATCAACTGGTAGAAAATGTCATATTTCAAGACAATAAGTCAAGGCCAAGGGGCCGGATTCGGCCCTCCGGGTAATCATATTTGGCCATTTTATTTTGTTTTATTGTTATTAACGGCCCAATGATAGCTTGCGCTTATATCTAACTTGAATAATTTTGACAAAACATTTTTATAGAGGAAAATATTGAAAGTTATTTAAGGTTTAAGTTTATTTATTCTGGAATAATATTTTGTTTTAGTCTGTTCAATTAATGTTTGGCCTTGACTTAAAGTGCGTTTTGGAGTTTGGCCCCTTGTGTAATTGAGTTTGACACCCCTGATATAGACAAACCTTGTACACAACAAACATCTCGCGTCACGTACTGCAAAGATGGTGTAAACTGCGATAAATGATCACTTTGAATGTTTACATACACAGAGGAACCATGTCTCTAAAAAGCCCCAGTGCATACTACCTACATTGTTCTTTATTGTTCACTATATTAGCTTTGCCCAGTACTACCAGAACAGCTTTACGAGTCCAGCAGCAAATTCACTTCAAGTCAAAACTAGAGGTAGGCGATAAAATGTTAACAATAAT
>NW_023416898.1:64896-90099 GCF_002922805.2 Oryzias melastigma | reverse complement strand
TTATTACTGTGCATTATCAGTTTTTAATGCACACCCAGCAGCCAATCAGAATCGAGTATTCACCCAGACCATGGTATAAATATATATAAATTAGAGCTGTCAGGTGATTAAAATTTTTAATCGCAATATCGCATTGTCCAGAGTTAATTCACGATTAATCGCAAATTTACATGTGGCCTTTTTTAGGAAAAAAATGTGTGCTTCGTTGAATTTAGCAGTTCTACATTAATTATGAAAACAAGAATGACAAAATTAAAAGTTTTCATCAGAAATACTTTATTTTGTAACATTGTATTGAGATAAACTTAACAATAAAAGGCTGTAACATAAAATGCCTAACAAAAGCCCAAGTTCAAGTGAAGGGCATTTTAAATTCTAAACTTCAATCAACGTTCAGTAAAATAAAATTAAAAACATCAAAAATAACATTTCCATAACACTTTCATGTTCATTTTTTGTCAGGACCAAATCTTTTCCTCCTCTGAACTACAGTAATAAATGAAATAGAGATTTATCATTTCCAATTAACTTTTGTTTTTTAAAACCTTAAAGACTGAGAAAAGCGGGATACTCTGTGGATAGTTTGACAGTCTGTTACTGCCGCCGCGTTGCACCGACGTGTCCAGCGGAGCTCACAATGAATATGAATATGCCGGCAGAAAGACGGCTATGCTGGGGTTGGATCACGCTTAAACCTCCAGAACATTTAAAACGTCCCCCGGTGCGCTTGCTGTTCGGAACGTCGGGGGTCCGCAGCTCTTGGGACGCGGCGCCGGACGCGAGCCGGTACCACCAGACGTGGTACCGGACGCGAACCGGAGCCGGGTTAGGGTGCAGGAGCTCTCCAGGTCCTAGCGCCGGCCGGTTTTAGCTCGCAGCTCGGAGGTTGGAGAGCCGCCGGTGATCTAGTGAGAGCAGCCTGTGAGTTAAGGGGCAGGGCGCCCGCGCGCGCGCTATGGAGAGGCGCGTATGAGAAAGTCCGCGATTAATGCGTCAAAAAAATTGTCGGCGTCAAGCACACGTCAGATTAACGCGTTTTTAACGTGACAAATCTGACAGCCCTAATATAAATATATTAAAAAAAAATAGTAGACTATTAATGCATTTATCAAGAAATGTTTAAAAATGTGTAAACTCAAAATCGAACTGAATTAAAGAATTGAAAGAATCGATAAAAAACGGAATAGAATCGATTCAGGATTTTGTGAATTGAATCGTTTCTGGAAATTATCATCAATACCCAGCGCTACATTTTCAGCTGTCAACAAAAGCAATGGACTTTATTATGGATACTTTAAAAACAAATAAAAAATTATTCGTTTTTCTACAGTAGCATATATAAATATAAATATAAGGGGTGTAACGGACCACAGAACTCACGGTTCGGATCATGTCACGGTTTCAGGGTCACGGTGTGTGCACACGCAGGGGGAAGGGGTTGAGGTGGGCCCCAGTACACGCGTGTGCCGAACCGTGGCTTTTGATCCATACGGACCACGGATTATCCGTGATCCATTACACCCCTTTTATATATTTATGTAAAGTTATCACAAGATGTGAAAAAAAAACTATTTTGTGATATTAAAAAGCCCTAGACAAAACTGAGACAGAGGATGAAAATTTGCTGTACAAGTCGCGTTTGATGTGATCGCAGCATCAGAGGCCGTCCAGCCATCCAGCGGAGAAGTTCATTTGGGCGACTTGTATTAGGGACCTCGTTCTTTGGTCATAATCCAGAGCCTTGCTGTGTATTGGACCAAAGATCGGCCGCTAAATAGAGAGCTTTGCTTTCTGACTCAGCTCTCTTAACTACCTCGGAGCGACACGGTGATCACATAACATCGGACGCCACTGAAATCCGCCTGTGAATCACGCCCTCACTTGAACGAGACCCTATGATACTTCTATTTCTTCACGAGGGGCAGGAGCAATCCCCCACCAGGAGAGGACAAACTACCTTTCTCTGGTCATGCATGTATGCATCTACAAAATAAAGTAATTCAAAAAATAACCCGACAGGTAATAATATTTACTTTTGGCTATGTAAAATAAGTCTTTCTGCTTCTCCAACAACACACACACAGACACACATTTTTTTATGAACCAGCCGTTGCACATATGTTGCGGGGCAGCTGCTGATTAGATTTGGTGCTCTCTGGTGCCTGAGCATTGGAGCTTTGCCACATTGATGGATTCTTGTAACGAAGAAAGGGTGAATACTGAACTGCATGAGACAGAAAAAGGGACTTTTGCAAAAACCTACATTTACACAAATGAAAACATATCGATGTCGGGGGGGAGGGGGCTTCATATTTTTCTTCTTTCTCTGAGATTTAATCGACACAGAAAACGTAAATAAAACCCAGCAGCCCCTATCAGTTCGAGCTGGCTCAGACCCAAAACCTTCATGAGAGTGATGCTATGCTCTAACGTACTCACACACACAATAAAAGTCAGAGCCCTGGCTTCTTCTCTGAATATACAACTGCATATCAATTCAAACTTTTATATATCATGTACACAGAAGATCAGCAGTGCAACAGAGCTCTCTAGTGTACCAGAAACAGACACAGGGAGTGTGAAAGAGTCAATGACTCTTCTCCAATGACAAACTGAACAGTGTCAGTATGAAAGTTTATGTTAACATGTCTGAGCTTCAGAGTAACATCAAGAAACTCAACCACAGAGGAGTATGGAGGTGGAGAGAAAGTATAAATGCTAATGCATGCAGGGAGAGGAGTGCGCTCTGGAATCCACAATGACATTAAAGCTGACACCAAAGCAAAGTGTGGAAGCAAAAATTTCTGTTTGGTGAAGAAATCTCAGATCCTTGACTGGAGTAACTTTGAGTAACTCACTATTATAGTTGACAATATGAATGTAAATAATAATATTAAACAGCATATATGCATTTTCACCTAAAAAAATTTAAATTTTGTTCGTGTAATAAAACTTTAATGATTATTTGCTCTTGACAATTCCAAAATAGGACAAAAAGAAACAACTTGATGACTGAGGTTCTCCCCAAGGAAATCATGGAATGCTTGTGAATTAGAGCTGCCACGATTAGTCGACTAATCGATGAATAATCGACTATTAAAATAGACTATTAAAATAGTCGATGACTAATTTAATACTCGATTAGTCGCTACTTTATATTATATGTAGTCAGAATGTTGTAAAGTTGAAAGTTATAATGGCATTTTGGACTATTTTGGCATTTTTTTTTAAGGTTTTTTAGGCTAATTTTGAGTTTAGCCAATATTTTTAGGTGCATGCTAGCTATTTTGGCTAACTTAGGCTTTTTGTTTGTTTGTTTTTTAGACTATTTTGGAGTTAAGGTTATATTTCAGCTGCATGCTAGTTGTTTTGTCAAACTTAGTCTTTTTCTATCAGCTTCTGCGTTTTCAGCTATTAGCTTCAGTGATTTCAGCTGTCAATTTTAGCATTTTCAGCTATCGGCACTAAGATCTTCAGCAGCCAAATTCCGCTTACAGCATTCACACTAGCATTATAGCAGATAATGCTATATATCTAGTTTTTAGTTAGTGTAAAGCTAATGATGGTTAAGATGAGTGTTTTACATCCACTTTGCGTATCACCCGATTAGTCGACTAATTGGAAAAAATAATCAGTGATTACTCAACTACTAAAATAATCGTCTGTGTATAGTGTGAATATACAAAAAACATTATTGTCAATATCAACACATTGCTGTGAGATTATGCTAATTTAAGACAGGTTTTTAAGCACAAATCTAAAGTTACAGCTTTCAATAATAAAACCTATTTAAAAAAATATGCACATACCGTCTCTGAAACAGTTTTCTCAACCCCAACCCTCTGACTTTTCAAAGCCACAGCTCTGTATATCCTGTCATATAAGCTTTCTCTACAACTAGAAAACACCACGCAGCTTCTTCTGACCTTCTCTGTTCTTCTCCAGTAACATCCTCAAAGCAAACAGTTCTTTTTCTTGGCATGAAATCATACATCTTAAATGCTTTCTTCTGACATCAGCCTACCTTCCTCTATTCTTCACTCTAACTTCATTGTTAGAGTGCTCTGCTTTGCAACTGGTACAGATCCACCTCTCGCTCCTTTATGTCTAAGCTGTCACACAACTCCTCATATGCCCTTGGTTTGCCACCTTCACCATGTGCTCCAACTCCTGTCTGCTCTCTTCTCTCCCGTCAATGTCTCACTTTTCCTTAGCAAACCTTTTCCTCTTAAACACTTCTGAACTTCTTCATTTCACCACTAAGCCTCGTTGTCTACCCTTCTCATTCTAAATAACACATCAGAGTATTTTCTTTCCAGTCTTCCTTAAACTGTAGCTGTGCAGTTATCTAGAAGAACCTACTGATCTCGCAGTCAGTTTAAACTCCTCCTTAACCCTTGTGTTATCGTATGGGGTCCAAATGACTCAAGCCTTACATTGACACGTTATCCATCCCATGACAAATGTGGATGAAGGTGGACAGGATTTTACGTCTGCCATGGACACCAATGAAAATCAAGTCTCGTGGGTCTGGATGACCCCACTCCCAATGTCAACATACCTAGGATGGCAAAAGAGTAAAAAAAAAAAAACACAGTCATTACTCCTTTTTCAAATTGTATCCCCTGTTTCTTTGCTCTACCCTTGTCTATTTCATCTTCCTCACTACCAGTCATCCATACACCAACATCCTAAGCTGTCTGGCTATACTCTAACCAGCCACAACACTGCAGATTACATTGTCTGCACTATCAACTTGTATGTTGTACCCTCCACTCTTATATGTCACTCTTTTCTGGAAAAATATGTTCATAACTACAATTTCTGTCTTTTTAGCAAAGTCACCTCTGTTTCCCTCACCCTAATGTCTGTTAAAAGTCTGCTCCAATCACCAGTCTCTCTGCACTAGAGATACAGTGGATCTCCTCATCCATCTGCCACCAGAATTTATACTTCCCCTCTTGCTCACATCCTACCAGAAGACCATAATCCTTGACAACATTCAACACTCGCTTCCACTTCCAGCTTCAGACTCCGCCCTAGCCTGAAACCTATTCATCTAGGACTCTGGATCGTCACTTAGGAGGCGATCCGATTAAATTCACAAATTAAGATCAACAATTCACTGATCAAACCTGCATTCTTACCATTTAATACAGGGATAGGAAACTTCAGGCCTCGAGGGCTGCAGTGTCTGCATTATTTCCAGATATCCAAGCCCCACTAATGACTGATTATTTGGTTCAGGTGTGTCCAGCCAATTGGAACCAACCAGAGCAGGGCATGTTGGAAAACATGCAGGAATGCGGCCCTCGAGGCCTGGGGTTGCCTATCCCTGATTTAATATATTATGTTAGATTGGTTGTTACATGTATGTATTTCTACTGGAAACAAACAAAATGGATTTAATCGCCATCACTTCTTTTTACTTTATTTAGAACAGGAAATTAGAGTCAGCAAAAAGTAAAGATAAAAACACAAAGATTTTCAAAAAAAACAAATGGAATTTCAATTGTGGCATCTGGTCATAAGATCAGCAGCGGACTGACGTATAATAGGTTGTATGGCAACTCTGCTATGTATTCAGCCAAAAAAAAAAAAAAATCAAACAAGCATTTTAGAAAGGCCTCATTTTGGTTAGAACTGAATAAAAAAGATCCAAGAGACTTTATCTTTGTTTGTGGGATGAGCTGGTTAAGAAAGCTTTAGTTACACGCTCCTGTACAGGGGTTGACCTGTACAGGAGCGACAGAATTCTGGGTTGTCTGGGGCTGTGGAGGGCAGGTGCAATTCCCTTGAGGCTTGTGCTGCCCCCTTAAGGGATGTCATAAAATTGGAATGTACCATTGATGTGCACATGGGAAGTGCATTGTGAAGGATTTACAAGTAAGTTACATGCAACTATGACAAACGGGTGATGCTGTTGTACATTAGGGCTGCCACGATTAGTCGACTAATCGACGATTAATCGACTATTAAAATAGTCGACAACTAATTTAATAGTCGATTAGTCATTACTTTATATTATATGGAGTCGGGGTGTAGTAAAGTTGAAAGTTCTAATGATATTCTGCTATCTTTTTGGACTATTTTGCCATTTATTAATGTTTTTTAGGCTAATTTGGAGTTTAGCTAATATTTTAGCTTCATGCTAGGTGTTTTGGCTAACTTTGGCTTTTTTTTTTAAGTTAATTTGGCCTTTAACTAATATTTTAGCTGGCTATCAGCTTCTTCAGCTATCGTCACTAGCATCTTTTGCGGCCAAATTCAGCTTACATTCTATCTACAATAATGCTAGTATGAATATATCCAGTTTTTAGTTACTTTAAAGCTATTGGTGGTTAAGATGTGTGTTTTACATCCACTTTGCGCATGACCCGATTAGTCGACTAATCGGAAAAAATAATCGGTGATTAGTCGACTATTAAAATAATCGTTTGTGGCAGCACTATTGTACATTGTACTTGTGCCACAATCTAGTCAATAGTGAGGTCCTTACTGACCAAGCACAAATGCTACAAATGGAGTATATCCTACAGAAGACTCCGTAGTACATACATAGGGTCCGCACAAAAACTGATTGTGTAATTTCCTTATTTCTAACTGCTAGGTCTGGCACGAGGAGCATGTAAGTGGCGCACAAGGAGCATTCACTTATCACTTGAAGAGCACAAATGCCTCCTCGCGTTGTGGTTCAGAAAAACTGAAAACTTCACCCTTACTTATGCTAAGATGTTGTGTGTGCACTAGGGTGGCCCAAAAAACATTTTTCCTTTTTTCACCTAATTTGAGCAATGCATTTTGGTCTACTACCCATTTTAGTTAACACATAAAATTTTTAGGTAAAATAAACAACATTTAGAGGTTGCACAATGTCATAGAAAAACGGCCCATCTACCATAAGCGCTGGATAATATAAATCAGTAAGAACATCAGTTTCTCCTCCAGAATTCGATCACTTCTGCAACTGCATGGCATGCACTCTCCTTCAATGTCATTTTCTGGTCTTTATGATAATAAAAAAAGACTGCAAGTGTTTCTCGAAGAGTGGGGAGTTTTGTTCTTTGCTCAACAGTTTCATTTACTGGACCAATCAACCAGATTGTTGTTTTGGCTCTTGTTTTTTTCTCAGTGGTATCTTGACTGCTGCAGGATGCCATCATCGATTGCTGTAACTGATAAAAAATACAATAAGTCCAATGTGCACTGTTGAGGTTAATAATAAATATAAACAGTACTGAAGGAAAACATTATGGTGTTTGACGAAGTTACCATAAGAAATGAAAATAATATCTGTACCTACCAACAATAACTGTAATGATGAACTGTCACAGACTCAGTGCTCAAGCTTCTCACACCACTCCATATGTCCTTTGACTAGGTTAAAAAACTTTTCCTCTCAGCCTGTTTTCTTGTTACAGGGTTAGACATTTGACAAAATGCATAATTGTGTTCTTTCTTTGTTGGTGATTTGACAGTTTTGTCAGTCCTGTTCTGCCACTGCTAAACTGATACAACTCTACAAGTGGTGCAGTGGTTTTTGGCTTATTAAAGAAATATAATGGAGTATATAATGAAAGTGGTAGAATGGACAGTATGATGAGTACATATATACTGGATCACTAACAGCACATAAGACATTATATTGCGACAAACCGACATGCTTTTGCTATTTGAGCGAAAAGTCTTGGAACTTCAAGCGGCTTGTGCAACCTCTAAAATATCTCAGATTTGCCTGGAATTTTAACCCTGTAGCCTTTGCCTGTATGGTCAAGGTTTGCAGGGTTCAAATCCAGGAATTTATGAAATTTATTTGTTTGTGTGTTTTTATGGACCACCCTAGTGTGCACTCTACAACCTGTTGTCGTAGAAAAAGAACATGCATGAACATTTTCACTCTAGGGGCTTGAGTGATCTACAACTGAATTATCTCCTGTGGACCACTCACGTGCCTCACATGCCTGTTTTGTGACCAAGCCTTTAGACACAAAAGGACACCAGATCCAGACAGTGCATTCCTATTTTACCATCTATTTGAGACAAGAATTAATAAAGCAAATAAAGACTCACTTTAGTAAAATTGTCTAACAGACCCTAGTTTCCTTCTTTCTAATTCAAACCCCTAAGTTCTTGTTCTATGTACATTAAAGTGGTGCAAGGTGTCAAATTTGGGTTTGTGAAAAATGGCAAGAAGATAACCACAGTATGGGCCTGTGTTTTTCTTCAAAAGGCTTTATGAAGGGAGCAGAATGGAAGACCAAAACCCAGATTCAATGACTGATAAATGACTGCAAACAAAACGTTTGTACTTTATTCTCCCTTTGTCATCTTGACGAAATTTGACAGTTATGTGCCATCTTTTCTGGGAGGGTAGAAATGATAAAACAATCTAAGCTGAACCCAGGTCACGACAGTTCATCATCTTCACAAACTGAGCTGTAGTTATCACTCTTACAGGAGAAATATAAAAAAACTGTGCCCCTGATTTCCTCCGTCTGTAACCCTCTCATTGAATTCCCCTCCCCCTTTTACAAACACGCATATTAACACACACAGAATCACAACGCTCACTCCTTCACAACAGCATTTCTGTGGAAGAAGCACAGAGCGCCTCTCTTATCTTGTGCATTGCAGCTGTCTGAGCTAATTCAATAAGCCTCAGAGGAACAAAATGAACAGAGAAATAACACAGGAGAGGTGCTGCTGGTGTATGGATGCACAGCTGAGCCAGAGCATGAACAAACAAACTAAATGCTCAATGATGATTTACAGAAATGAAATCCTTGAGTAAAAAGACAACAAAAGGAAAAAAAGAAGACACTTCTAAACATAAATCCTTATCAGAACTGGTTTTCAGCAGCAGTGAAAGATGGCCTTGTGCATGGCTGCCCCTCCCCCTTTACTTCATTTGTTCAGCTAGCAGCAGCCTTTCCATAAAAGCACAGTGCAGCGCACACAAAGGCTGCGCGGGAATATCAGCACTGGAGGAACCTTCCGGCACTGCGCTGGGAAATAAATTGCTTCTGCTAATGCCCCTTTCATTATGGCACAGCCCTTAATTGTACGGCTGACAATCCAACTGGCTAGAGGACAGATGGGGAAAGGTTGCAGAGGCAGTCAAGAAGTGCCCCCTTAAGGCTAACCACCGACAGCAGACTGGAGGTCGCATGTGAGCGGTTTACCTGTACAGGCAAAGAAGCAAATATTTCTAATTATGGGGCTGTAATACGATAGATTATAAGGAAATTCTTTAAAGGGCATATAGTGTGGAAAATCTGCCAGCTGGGGGAGCTGCGGATCGGCTTTGTGTTCGGTCACCGGCGGAGCGGCCAGACGGATCGCGGCGATGGAAAGGGGACGCCGTGAAAGGAGGCGGCAAGCCGGGCTTTAACCAGGCCAATGGCAAACAAGACCCTAAAATTTCCTGTTGGTAGTTTAACAGTCCTCCAGTCCATCCTCCCGTCACTCGGCTTCACTGACAACCACTGAGGACAAAGCAGGGGAAACCTTCACCAGGAGTTCCTTTTGGACTTTGTTGATTTCCCATGCTTGCATGTACACTTGTATGTTGTTAGTTGTACATTTGTTGTACATTTATTGTGCATTTTTTGTGTGCATTGCATTTGTTCCTTTCCCGTACTTAGTGCCGCGGATGGCTGCCTCGGTGTGTTGGTGCGTGTTGGGCACCATCATCACCAAGACAAATTCTCGCATATGTAATCATACTTGGCAATAAAGTTTCTTCTGAGTCTGAATTCAACTTTTTGAGCTTTTAATGAGTATGACTGAATAAGCAATATCTTCTTCCTCACCTTTCGGCTTATACCTTTCGGGGTCGCCACAGCGTAACAGCACCCACGGTTTTGCATCAGTGATTTGGAACAGATTTTACGCCGGATGCCCTTCCTGACGCAACCCTATACTTAAAGGGCACAGGGACCCAGTTAGGCAGCAGCGTCAAGGGTCTTGCCTAAGGACCCAATCTGGATGGAGATCAGTGGACACCCCGGGCCAGAACCCAGGTCTCCTGCGTGCAAACCCACTTAGCCCACCGAGCCATCCAGCCGCCCAAATTTGTGAGCATTCTTCTAAAAACCTGCACTCTGAGAACCAGCCCCTACCAAATCCACAAAAAACTAGCGGGTTCTCACAAGCTGATGTCACAAATTGAGAACAGCTCCTTCCAGGAACAGTCTAATGATAGGTTCACTAAGCGGCGCGGAACGCAGTGCACACAGCATCTGCTCTCTCCTGTAATCCACACCAGACGGGATTTTTCCACGATGGTTGACAGACGCTTCTGCTGGAGCTTTTTTTGTTTTTGCCATCATGGGGTAAGTTAATAACTAGAGCTGTCAGGCGATTAAAATTCTTAATCGCGATTAATCGCGTTTTGTCCAGAGTTAACTCGCGATTAATCGCAAATTTACATTTGGCCTTTTTTTAAGGAAAAAAAATGTGTGGTTCGTGGAATTTAGTAGTTCTACATTAATTATGAAAACAAGAATGGCAAAATTAATAGTTTTCATCAGAAATACTTTATTTTGTAACATTGTATTGAGATAAACTTTCTTAACAATAAAAGGTTGTAACATAAAATGCCTAGCAAAAGCCCAAGTGCAAGTGAAGGGCATTTTAAATTCTAAACTTCAATCAACGCTGAGTAAAATAAAATTAAAAAAAACATCAAAAATAACATTTCCATAACACTTTCATGTTCATTTTTTGTCAGGACCAAATCTTTTCCTCCTCTGCTGAACTACAGTAATCAATGAAATAGAGATTTATCATTTCCAATGAACTTTTGTTTTTTAAAACATTAAAGACTGAGAAAAGCGGGATACACTGTGGATAGTTTGACAGTCTGTTACTGCCGCTGCGCAGCGACGTGTCCAGCGGAGCTCACGGATGAATATGCCGGCAGACAGACCGCTATGCTGGGGCTGGATCACGCTTAAACCTCCAGAACATTTAAAACGTCCCCCGGTGCGCTTGCTGTTCGGAACGTCGGGGGTGCGCAGCTCTCGGCGCCGGACGCGAGCCGGTACCACCAGACTTGGTACTGGACGCGAACCGGAGCCGGGTTAGAGTGAGGGAGCTCTCCAGGTCCTAGCGCCGGCCGGTTTTAGCTCGCAGCTCGGTGTTTGGAGACCCGCCCGTGATCTAGTGTGAGAGCAGCCGGTGAGTTGGAGGGCGGGACGCCCGCGCGCGGTATGGAAAGGCATGTATGAGAAAGTCCGCGATTAATGCGTCAAAAAAATTGTCGGCGTCAAGCACACGTCAGATTAATGCGTTTTTAACGCGACAAATCTGACAGCCCTATTAATAACCTAAAAATATTACCCCATATTTCTGCTAAGAGGAAGCAAGTAGTTAGTAGGGCTACACTTCTTTAATTTATCTGTTGTTGAGACACACGGAGAGAAGTGGGTGTGTGTGTGTAGGGGGTGGGGGGGTGTCTGTGTGTGCGTGTGTTGTGATTGTATTTTGTTTTTATCTCTAAAATCCGTTTAGATTGTGGGCGACAGTGCCTCAGGTGGTAGAGCAAGTCGGCCAATGATCAAAGGATAAGTGGTTCGATTCCCGCTCCTGCCAGTCAACCGTCGTTATGTCCTTGGGCAAGGCACTGAACCAACCCCAGGCTAATACACACTTTCTCCACTGAGCTAGCGGCGATCAGCAAAACACTTTAAATGAACCACAAGACCATATATCTTCCCACTGTGTCCCGTCTCCAATATTCACCGGGTCTAACAGGTGTTTGTTACTTTAGATGCTGGTCTAGTAGTGACCGGGCTCTTTTAAGACATGATCAACTGATGAACTTGTTGTTGCTCTGCAGAAAATTGGTATTAAAATAGACACAGACTTTTTGATTTGGGGTAAAAACAGCATAATCATAATTAAGACTACTTGGAACAATTTTACAACATAAAATTATAGTTGAAGTGGAATTTTAAATAATCAATCCATACATTTTAAGACTCAGCATTTTTGTGGCTAAAAAGCCAATTTTGTTTTAAGACAGAAAGGGAGCAAACAACCATCCATCCATCCATCCATCCATTTTCCTAACCGCTTCGTCCCTTTCGGGGTCGCGGGGTTGCCGGAGCCTATCCCGGCTACTGAAGGGCGAAGGCGGGGTACACCCTGGACAGGTCGCCAGTCTGTCGCAGGGCCTCAATCACACACCCATTCACTCTCACATTCACACCTAGGGGCAATTCAGAGTCACCAATGAACCTATGAAGCATGTTTTTGGACGGTGGGAGGAAGCTGGAGTCCCCGGTGAAAACCCACGCATGTACGGGGAGAACATGCAAACTCCACACAGAAAGGTCCCAGCCGGGAGTCGAACCGGGGCCTTCTCGCTGTGAGGCGAGAGCGCTAACCACTGCGCCACCGTGCAGCCCGCAAACAACCAATGAAACAAAATTTACACAGTCTAAATAGAAGTCTTCACAGCCTCCAGTTCAGGTCAAAGGGAAGTGATGTCATTGTAGAACTGTGTCCTGCCAGACCAGAGAGGCTTAAAGCAGCAACATTTCAAAGAGTTCCATCATCGACATAAAAAGATCGGCACATTGTCAACCATTGCCTTAACCGCGCCACCATCCTCTAAAACTCCAGCACCATCATCCTGAAAGGAACAGGCTTCAGGTCAGGGGGCTGGGGGGAGGGCTTAATCAAGGGTTCTCCTGTTACAAAATTTCTTCCAGTTCAGCCAACAAGCAGAGACAAGAGTGAAACGGCCGACAGAAACAGAAAGGGCACAAAATAGGACCCATTCTTTGTTTTGAGAAGAGTTTGAAACACGGAAAGCGAAGAAAAGACAAACAGTGCAACAATAATCTGTATATATGTTAAATTAAGAGTTCCTATAAACTAAGTTGTCGTACATAACAAAAAAGTCCTTTTAACATTTTTGACTAGATATTTCTGACTATTTATTAACTTCAAAGCCTCAACCACCAGTGAGAGCGTTCAATAAACAAACGAGGTTTAACGGGTTTTCACAACCTGATACAAATATGACGGGATTTCTTAGAGCAGAGGTATCAAATTCAATCGCACAATGGGCCAAAACGCACCTTAGGTCGCGGGCCAAACAGGATAAACATTTATTGAACACTCTAAAACTACATTTTTAAAACTGTAACTTTTAACATAATTATGAACTAGATATCTAGCATTACCTGTGATAATGCAAGTGAGAATGCTGTAAGCTGAAATTGACAGCTGAAAAAGCTAGTTCTGATAGCTGAAGATGCTGAAATTGATAGCTAAAAACGTTGGACTGATAGCTGAAATCAATGAAGCTAGTAGCCAGCTGAAATATTAGCTAAATGCCATGTTAGCCTAAAAAATGTAGGTTAGTCAAAACAGCTAGGATTTAGCTGAAAAAAATTTTCAAATTATCCTTAAAAATGAAAAAAGCCTAAATTAACCTAAACAGCTAACGTGTAAATATTAGCCTAACTCCAACACAGTTTAAAAAACTTTTTTAAAAACCCTAAATTAACCAAAACAGCTAGCATGTCACTGAAATATTAGCTACACTCCAAAATAGCTTAAAAAATCGTAAATGCCAAAATAGTCCAAACGGCTAGCAGAATGCCAATCTTAAAACTTTAAAACTGTAACTTTTTAACATCATTATGAATAATAAAAAGGCAGGAATATTATTCCAGAATAAATTAATTTAAACCTTAAATAACTTTGAAGATTTTACTCTCCATAAAAATATATTTTGTCAAAATTATACAAGTTGAAAATAAGTGCAAGATAACATCGGGTCATTAATAACAATAAAATAAAATGATCTGGAGGGTTGGATAGAATTACCCAGAGGGCCAGATCGGGATCTATTAATGACGTCACACTCAATGGGTCAGTGGTATAAATGCTGCTGTTAACTGCAAAAAATGGAAAACATCAAGCAGAATGATCATGTCTGCACTTCAAAAAGTTTTCCATCACATGACCATCTGCTGAAAATCTTTCTTCACCTAAAAAATAAAATATAAATTTGACCGAGATAGCATTTGACAGCTAAAGATTGTAATATAAACGTTACTTCAACTACAAAGCAATTGGTGGAGCCAATACTAAATGATTCAGACTTAAGAGCTTTTAAATAATCAGAGAGAAGATGGAATAGTTCATCTATAGGAGACTCTTTTATGAAAGGTTATTAAGGAAAATAAAGGGATGGGAGCAGTACATCATTACATAACAAATCATTCTGACTTCAGAAGTATGTTGTGAATCAGTCACTAAATTTTATTTTCTGTAGATTGTCATAAACAAAGAGATGACCTCTTTGCAGTCTTGACATAAAAGAGAACGTGCAACGATTTTGAGCCAAAAAAATTAGAAATCCAATTTTTCTGCAATTGAATCTTTGTAGCTGGTGTCACATGTAATACAGTTAGAAACAAACTGTAAACGATCATACAGAAGAAAACCGTCAAGGGAATGTTTCAGAAAAAGTACTATTGATTTTTTTTCTCAAATTCTGGTGAGAACCTTATTCTAGAAAAATGCCCAGTAGATAAAAAATAAATAGCTAAATAAACAAAATAATAGTCTAAATTCAGACCGTCTTCAACACATGTAACCCTTGTGCTATCCTAAACATGTTGACATTAAAAGCGGGGTCACCTGGACCCCACAGAACTGACAAAACTTCTTTTTAAGAATTTTTTTATCTTCACTAATGTCTGTAGCACACATAAAACCATGTCCACCTTTGTCAGGGGAGGGATCACACATCAATACATGGGTAGGGTCATCTGGACCCTATAAGATAGCACAAGGAATATATAGTTTCTGTAACTTTTTGCATAATATATATTTTTTGCTTTCAATGTTTAACATCTTGGAGAACTGCATTTGGCAATATGGTAAATTAATCTTTTCTCATTCTTAATTTACATGTTGCACTGACCCCATAGACTTGAATCACCAAATCCAGGCAAATTTAGCAATTAAACCAGATCAGTGCAGCACCAGAGACCACCAAACCCTGTTCTGCCAAAACTCTGAAAGTTTGTTTAATTACACCTAAGCATGAAGTAGAGCGATCACAATGAGAATGGTGTGAAAAGGCCCATCAACCTTCTTTTCTAAACCAATCTTAAGGAAAAGATTTTAACCTGGAATTATCTGTGTTTGAATGGAGTGAGTCTTAGTTCTCTTAATAAAAGTATTCTAATTACTAGGGCTGTAACGGATCACAAAACTCACGGTTTGGATCGTGTCATGGTTTTGGGTCACGGTTCTGATCATTTTTCGGATCAGTGAAAAGTAAAAATAACAGGAAAAACAAATAAAAGCCTAAAATTATTCTTTTGAAAGTTTCAAGACATATATTTGAGAAAAAATATATACAGTACTTGAAAGCGTAAATACACTCACACATATACTACATCAAAACATTTGCTCATTTAGGCCTATTTATACAAACAAAATATCTTTGAACCTTGGACACAAACAAAAAACTAAAGCATGTCATTTCTGGTGACATTTACATGTCTTGAGACCAAATCTTCAAAAAACTGGGAGAGGAAAATGCTGGAAATAGTTCCCAAATCTACCTGCAGTAACCCCAAAAACGCATTTTTTCTTGTCCGCCAATCAATGGGTTACATTGTGTGATGACAGAAGATCCACCCATACAGGGCCATCCATTATTGTATGGACCTTTGACCAACAGGGGACCAGAAATGGTGCCAGTCGGTCCTGCTTAATGGGTCTATTTGGAATGGAAACGCTCAGAAGTCTAGTCAGGCCTGGTCCAGTCCAGTCAGTAGAAACAAGGCATTTAACATAAGGTCAATCCAACAATGACTTTAAATCACTGTTTTTTCCTTACAAACTACCACACTCACGCACAGCTAAAGTAAAAACACAAGCCAGTAGTTACATTTGTACTCAAGTTTCTACTGTGCACCAAAAAGCAGAATAGCTTCTGAATTTTGGATCTTATTATTTTTTATGAAGGTTCAGCACATAAAGCAGAGGAAGGTGGTAAAGTCAGATTTTCTTCCACAGGAATGTTTCTTTTCCTCCATTGTGGAATCGATAACCTTACAGGGTCTGTTTTTTACCGTTGAGCCTTGTGTGCTCCGACACCTCGCCCTACTCCAGTTAACTAAACAGCTGTTCAGTCTACCCGAAAGTCATGGGAAGAAACATCTCACATGTAGCAAAGCTACAAGTAAGCTTCAGAGGTGAGCAGAAATAGTTCAAATAAATTGCAATGATATTATAAAAGTCTAGTACATACATGCTGATCTGTTATAACATTATATGGTGAAACTATAATCATGTATTTTATCAGCTGAAGTTTTCAGATTGGAAGATATTGACCAAAAACGTAAAGAAGCTATTATGCTTCTTTTAAGTCTTTTTTGTCCAATAATACTTTTTTTATACCAAAGTTTATCGTTTTTCTAAAATAATGTAATAATTTACTTTTAATGAAATTGTATAATTTAAATAAATAAGAAGCCATTTCTGAAAAAACTCCAAGCGTGCGGTTAAGTTGCTGTGCATTTCATTTTACAGATGACGGGGAGGTTCAACAGGGAAAAACTACAGACAGCTCGGAAAAATAAACCAGACACAAACATGGCTGGACACAGACAGGCGTCCCATGCTCCGGAGAAAACTAACTCTGACTTCAGGGTCACGTTCCAAAGCATTAGCTTGTAGGTGTGTGTGTATGTGCGTACACGTGCCTGTGTGAAAGAGAGTGTATGACGATGTGTGCGCTCGACCAGCATGTTCTAAACTACACAAAAGACCCTCCTGTACTCCATCTGAGAAACCTCAATATTCTGTCTCGAGACGGGGGGGTTGAACATCGGAGCTGGGATTATATTTCAAAATCGGAGCTCCCCCCTCTCTCTTTCTGTGTCTAACACAGAAGTTACAATTTTTTTATGTTTGAATGATGCGAATGGCGAAAGAACCACCAGCACGCTGGATCACTATCTGCCCAATCTAAACAAGTCTTTACTTTCCTAGAACAGAACGCACTTGAACGTGATGGAGGGGGGATGGGCCTATAGTGTGATTGCAAGGTTCCCACTCAGAGTTTAAGAATGACCGCTTTAAACACTGCAGGCTCTGTGGAAACCAGGAAACGGACTAATGTATTTATCCAAACACATATCTGCTGAGAGGCCCCATGGCCTCAATACATCCCCTTTGACTTGAACTTCATTTCCAAATCCTACCACCAACAAAGTGGAAAAAGGTCAGGAAACTTGTGACTTTTGGGGAATCTTTTCAGAGCAGTTTTTTCTTCAAGTAGAACAAGCTTCGAGTGTTTGTCTCAGTGAGTGCTCTAAACATGAGCCATCAATCCTTTTTATTTACAGGTACCTTAAATTATTAAACACGATTACTACAGAGCTTCATTACATTTAACATGCATTAACCTTGATCCACACATTTGATTGAGTTTAATGCTGTCTTATGAAACTACTCATAAAGGATATTATTTCTGATCCAACTCTGTATTTGAGATAATTCTTTTTCAAAGGAGAAAAAAAAACATTTCTGAAACGACTCAAAAAATAACCTACAAAGAAACATGACACAAACAAATACATTTGTTTTTTACTATAATGCAGTCTCGCTGTTTCACTGATTTTTAGAGCAACTTTGTATGCTTAATTTTTTTTTAACATGTTGTGTTCTGCTTCCACAATTAAATTTGACATTGTCCATCTTGACTTATCGCCAACTGCTCTCTGCCTCTATCTCATTGATTGTGTTTTGAGACACCCCAAACCACATCCCCCGTCCTGTAATCGGCCCACTACATTGATCTGTGTTTTTTCAGTCACATGACTCCTCCAGTTTCTCATAAAAACTCAGACAACTCAAGATGCTTGTATGAAATTTTTGCTTCTGAAGGTCCTTCGGGAATTTGAATGTGAAGAGCACACCAGCCTGTCTGCTACACACACACACAACCCCCCCACCCCCACACACACAGAGGAACACGCAGACTCACAGCGAGCCCGCATGGAGAAATGGCATCAGTTGACTCAGAAGTAGCTTGGAAATATCCAGCTAATCACGTAGGATAATGTAGGATAATTATCATCCATAGCAGGTGTTTTTCAATGGATGAAACTGGCAAATTCTGGATAGAAATTCCCTCTCACACCAAAAGATGAGGGAGGAAGCATTCGCTTTTTTAAGGCACAGAGAGACAGAGGGACAGTTCTCGTGAAAGGTTCACCGTCTATTATTAAGGATTAAAAAAAAACTCTTTATGTTGAGCACTACTCCACAGTTCTTTGATAAATGTTTACAAAGCATGATCAGAAGTGTTGTTGATGAGTCTGGATCAGTAACAGATATTGTTCAGCTGGAGGGGGTGGGGAGTGAGACTGAGACTGGGGGGTCTCTGTATTCATATTCGCAGAGGTCTTCGGTCCCTAACCCCCTTGAATAAGGGGGACATTCTGTATTTTTATCTCTACAGTCTGTTTGCAGTATTTTATTGTGAAAAATTGGTTATAATTTGAAAATTGACCAGATTTTCTCATGTGTCTTGGCATTACTTCCTGCCAGGATTGATGCGGGTCACTCGCGCATAAAGCGGATCAGATGCCAAAACGATCACTGCACTGCGCGAGCCGGTGGCCGATTACCCCATCACTTTGTGTCTGGTGTGAACTACACCATAGGTCAACAAGGGCACCGCATGAAGGCGCTTCACATGTGGTGTGAACCAGGCGTAAGAGTTTTTGAACAAGAAAGAAAAGTATGAAAATGTTATTGGCTGTGTATTAAGTGTGTAGCGAGGAATTTAACAGCCTTCAAACATCTAGAATTATTCTAAAAATAAAAGTTGACTCCTTTGCGGATTTTGTCAATCGCAGATTATTTTAAATCACAACTCCCTCTATAACCGAGGGACCCATTTATTTGGTATCTTCCCTACATTTAAAACAACGCATTTCTAGAGTCTTAACAGTAAGTACGTCAATTAATAAAGTCCATATCACTGTAATAACCTTCATAACGAATTAGCATATCTGCTAACGGCTTTTATAACAAGCTTTGATATTTTCAGGAAGTTCCTAGCAGTCATCTTTCAGAGTCATAACCTCCTATGTCTAACAACCAGACTAAACTGCTGTTCAATGAATAGGAGTAAGGGTACATTGTCAGAACACACATATAAGCAGTAAAAACTAGACCCTGTAAGGTTGTTGATCTCACAATAAAAAAATATTCCTGTGCAAGAAACACCCAAAGACGCCACCTTCACAATGAATTATTCACATCACCTTCTTTTTTTGTGTGTGTGCTGGACCTTCACAATAATCGTGCTGGTACAAAATCCAGAATGGATTATTTTGTTTGATGCACAGGTAGCACAAAAGCAGAAAAAAAGAACAGCTGTCTTGGGTTTCTTCTTTAGCTGTGTTCACTCAGCTAAAGAAGAAACCCAAGCTAGTACTGATTTATAGTATGCGTCATCTAGGGCTGCAGTGGGTCACAAAACGTGTGGTTTGGATTGTGTCACCGTTATAGAGGCACGGGTCGCATTATTCTTAGAATCAGTAAAATTTATTCTTTAGATAGATTCAATAATATATATCATCAATGAGGCCTAAATTAAGTGGAATATTAATGACATCTTTGAACTCGAGATATTCATTTATATATATATATATATATAAAATACTCAAGATTGCCATATATAAAAAACAAAGTGCTTTATGGTTCATTGCATCTTGAAAAAAAAACAAGTTTGAATAAAAAAATAAGGACAGAATTTACAACATCAAATTTTTCTTCATAAATCTAGGGATGTGTGTATTTTCTGGGGAAAGTGTAGATCTGTATACATGCTGGGACAGTGACGCTACTACGCCTCTCACTGGGTACAGTCGAAGCAGCGTACAACGTTTTCATCCCACAGTGCCGGAACAACAGGGTAGCAATAGTTCTTGCTCTTTTGGCCCTCCATTTGTCATCCTTTCCAACACAATGTGATTTGCCCGGCGCAAAATGTCCTGTTCACATCGACATACTCCTGGCCCTAGCTTTTCTGATCATCACACTACAGAAAAAAACACCTAATCCACGGTACACAAGGGTTTTGAACCATAGCTGGTAATCCATACCGATCATGATCCCTTACAACATTATCGTATTGTGTACTATAAGTATAGCAGTATTTATAGTGTAAAGGAGAGATGTATTGAAACAAAACTACATGTGCTGCACCTATATTTTAATCTAATTTAAAATTGTTCCCAGTGGTCTTAGCTTTTCTAGGACATAGTTTCTGCAGATCAACAGGAGTTCATTAGAAATTCCCCTCTGAGTTGTGGGCATAACTGTTGGCGCAGACTAATTTTATTTTCTGCAAAATTTTTCCTTTCTAGTAAATGGGTGTTTTTAAAGGTTGAGGAATTCCAATCCACTGTCACTGCAATAATTCTATTTATAAAATGCACTTTCAATGTACGCATTAAGAACAGAATCGTAAGTATTGCTGTGTATCACCACTAATTTGCAGAATCGATTTGAGACATGATTTTTTTCTATTCTTTAGATTCCAATTCGAATTTTTGCACATAGTTTCACACATTTAGATGCTATATTTATAGAAAAATACTAAGGTAATCATTACATTACATAGGTACATTTTTAAGATTCATATTTATAAAAATAAATTGTCCAGAACCTGGTATGGTTCACAAACATCACTGTTAATTAGTTAAATGATCACATTACATTATTTACACAGTAACATGGTTTGTCAAACAGAAGCACCACGTTTCACATGTAAAAGCAACACGTTTACCAACTTTAGAGAAGTGGAAACATTATTTTTTACCTCCTCATAAAGTTTTGGGATGGCAACCTCGCTTAGATGTTTCTGTGTTGGCAAAACGTAACACAGATTTAATAAATTCATAAAACCGTGGAGCCCATCATTTTAGACAACACTATATGAACTAATGTCTTTGCTTATGAATACGGGGATTGTTTTGGTAATTTTCTAAGTTTGCTGCAATTTTGAGGGCATTCTGCTGCTTAACGCATTTTCCAGTGGAGTTTGGCCGCTCAAATCTGTGTCAGGATGACGCTGCGATCGATGGTTTCAGAGGTTTGTCGTGATTCTAGTGTATTTTACATTTGTGCTGTAGAGCTTGATATGGCTTTTGTTGGGTCCGTTTTTTTGATGGGTTTAAATCCAAAATGTTGCCAAACATCCACTTTCAATCCTTCAGTTTTTTTTAAAGGCTTTTATACTCTCCCACCATGTTTGTTTCCAGCTGAATACTTAGAATATTGGAGGTTCTCGTGAGGGAAGGGCAAAGTCACCTGAAAAGGATTTATTTTTTTTGGCAGATCGAGTATTTGTTAACTGGACTCAGATTGATTAATCCATTCTTTAAACCTTTAAGACCTTTTGCATTTAGGTAACCAATTTAAAAAAACAACAACAAAATGCTGCAGTATAGACAGCTGGATGTTCAGCTCAGCAGTCTGCAGGGATCTATGCTTAGGTTATGTCAGGGCTGTCTAAGGATGACTCTTTTATGATATTTACATATCTGCAATAAAGAAGCCTTTCAAATAATTTCAATTCCCTGCTTCCCGCACAGTAAACACATGAACATACATCACCCTCCAGTTTTAGAATCTTAAACTTCATCACTATAAGAAATTCTCTCCAGAAAGACTGAACTCCATCTGGACATTCACTAAAGGAGATAACCGGATCTTTTTGCAGCAATTCTGCAGTTTTAATTCCAACAATTTTCCTTGAGTTTTAGTCAAAATCTATTGACTTAAAAGATGTTTGGGTTTACTCTTATTTTGTTCATGTTTTAGTCGACAGAACATCATGATGTTATAGTCGGCTAAACTGCAGTAGAGGTTTAGCCAGAGAAAATATAGTGTAAAGAAGTAAGGATAGATCTTATCTCTTTACATAAAGCTTATGAGGTGAATATATATAAAACATAGGTCAAAATCAATTTGTTTGGAGTAAACATATAACACAAAAAGACTTTATTCATTAGAAATAAGTTGGAATATTTTAATAACTTGGTAGTGCTGCGCTATATGGAAATAATTGTATATCATGATATAGATATATATCACAATAACAATATATTTTCATATATTCTCTGAAAAAATGTAATAAAAATGTGATTACTTATGTTTCTCAAACTAATTTTTTTTAAATTAACATGTGAATAGTCACAAATGAGAAATATTTGTTCGAGTTTCTTAGTAGGAAAACACATTTTAACAAAAAAAAAAAAACACCAATAAAAATAAACAAATACAAAGAATAGAAGAGAAATGGCCCGATATACGCTTTTCTATTCCCCATACAATATGTATGGTCATATTGCCAAGCACTATAACTTGGTATTCCTTTTCTATAAAATATCGAAACATTTTATTTACTTAAAAACTGTTTTTTTTTCTTTCGTTTAAATAGGAGAAACATTTTATTTTAGAAAAAATTGTAGAAAAATCTTCACATAAAATAATACTAGTGGGTATGAGAAGCATTAGTCTAACATTAAAACTGAATTTAAGTGCAATAGTAAGTCGTTTTCATAAACCTTTCATGAACACAAATTCAAACATTAAAAAAGTGCATTTATTCTATTCAATCATCAGCTCGCTCCACTTCTTGGAAAATTAAGTACATTGAAATAAAAATAATTAGCACTGGTACAAATTAATTCAATAGATAAAAATAAATCATCTAATAAAATTCAAAACGAATATGTGGATTTCTAAAGAGGTTGTCGGCAAAGGTTGGTTGTGTTTTCATGCTGTGAACAAGTTTTGTGAAGCAGCAAATAGTGTCTTAAGTTACAGAGCAGTGATCGCTCCACACTGTACACTGGTCCTGACTATATCATGGTTCACCTTCAGCAGTCTCACATTGGTGTTATGCATGTTTTTCTTACAGCACACAAGGAAACACTATATATTTCTTGTTTATGGTCTCATTACAATGTGAAGAATGTCAACTTTTCTTTTTCTAGACTTTTTCTTCATTTTCTGTGCAGACATGCAGCACATAGAAACTGTTCCCAGTGTCTTCTCTGGTTGTTTCAAATAGATGATCCATCATATTAGGGCTGTAACGGATCACAAAACTCACTGTTTGCATCGTGTCACGGTTTTAGGGTCACGGTTCAGATCATTTTTCGGATCAGTAAAAGAGTTTAAAAACAACAGGAAGAAACAAGAAGATAAAAGCCTAAAATTACTTTTTTGAAAAGCTTTAAAACATTTAGTTGAGTAATCATATGTGAAGTACTTCAAAGCATAAATATACACTCACACATCTTTGAACAAAAATGTAAAAACATGTAGTTTCTGATTATATTTCCATGTCTGGAGACCAAATCTACAAAAACTGAGAAAGAATGCAGGATATGCAATTTTTCCCTTGGCCCCACCCCCCAATGTCCAAATTAAATCCTTAATGAAAAAGTTAAAATTAAATGTACATTAGTTTCTAGTAATAATTGTAGAGTTGAAGCTAACTGTGGGGACATATAAATATTTCAAATAATTATTTATGGCGCTGCCATGCCTGCTTTTCCTGGAGATTTTTGATCCTTTTGGGTTCCCATACTGCCTTCCCCGGACGACACATCCCGGTTGCAGGAGCAGCGGCTGCAGGAAAGCTGCTGCTCCTCACTGGGAGATCTGAACCCAGACACGGAGACGTGTACTGATGCTTTTATTCAGCTCTTCAAAATTAATAAACAGGATAAATTCTCAGTATCTGTGTCGTCTATGACAAGTTCGAGTAAAGTTTTTGACGGAAGCTCCTCCTACACCCGGCGGGAGCTTCAGGTTAACAGACTTTAACCGTCAAGAAGCAACTTTGACGTATATTAAAACAAAGACTGAGTACAGAAAATGACTTTGATACAAATTGCATTTGGTGTGGACAGAAAATTGATTTTAATAATGCGCCGCAGCGGCAGCAGGGGGAGGAGGGCTAATCTGTGGTACATGTGTTAGCCGAAAATATAAAAAAGTGATTTGTATATTTTTGTCTGGTTTTTATTCAAAAATACCAATAACTTCAAACACTTTTATCCAGGAACGGTGGTTTTAACTCATTCATGATTCTGTTTTTGTCTAGGAAAACATGACTTTGATAAAGCAAAAAACAGAGATTACTGATGCAAGTAAATGACACTTGAATGGGAAAAACTCACACAACCTTGCAACAACAGGCCAACTGCTATAGGAACAACACAAAGGACAGAAGTCGATAAAAGAAAGTTATTTGACGCATCATTATGGGGACACAGGACAGGACTTTCATTTAGAAACAGACAAAAGAATGACGGAAATCACCGTCATTTACCTCCACAGTAAATAGTGTTGCTGCTGGAATGTATGACCCTTCACTGAAAAAAGGGAAATCTAAGGGAGATGAACTATATTAAAACAAGAATATACTTTTTTTAACGGTAAGATAATTATTCTCAGTAGCTTTTATGCCAGATAATTCCCCTTATTTTAAGAGTTTTGGTCCTTAATTATTTCAGTAAGATATTAAGACTTGTTACTAAGATTGTATTACTTTTTAAGAGTAAAAACACACTTTCAATAGTTACAACAGTAACAGTGACATTTATATCGCAAAGATCAATGCAGGTGTTTTGTCTTAATTCAAGAATGTCAAGTAAATTATAATGCAAAGGTAGAAAAGAATAGTGATAACAACAGTTTACTATTCTTTTCGAAGAATAGAAAAGTACTTTTGTTTTTAGTATATTTGTTTGGTTTCAAGAAACAGATCTTAGTGGTTAGCATAATGTCAAGATAACCTTACTAGCAAAAATCTTAATTAAAGAATCATTTTGAGAAAATTAATCCTATAAATTATATCTATATTAGTTAAAATATACAAATTTAAGATATTTCTGCTTCCTACGACACTAGATATTTTTACTTGTTTTGAAAAGTCTTGATAAGTCAAATTTCCTTGTTCTGTTGGCAGACAAATTCTGTAATTTTAAGCAATATTTACCTTATTTTTTCTTGATTTTTAAAGCAGACTTTTTGCAGTGTTTACGAAGGGAGGCACTTTGTTCCAAACACAACATTGAACCTCTAAAAACATCTATAGTAAAGAGATTTTAAAAAGGTGACGTT
>NW_023416898.1:59752-64312 GCF_002922805.2 Oryzias melastigma | reverse complement strand
TAGATATTTTTACTTGTTTTGAAAAGTCTTGATGAGTCAAATTTCTTGTTCTGTTGGCAGACAAATTCTGTAATTTTAAGCAATATTTACCTTATTTTTCCTTGATTTTTAAAGCAGACTTTTTGCAGTGTTCACAAGGGGGGCACTTTGTTCCAAACACAACATTGAACCTCTAAAAACATCTATAGTAAAGAAATTTTAAAAAGGTGACGTTAATTTAAGCTCAATTTAAATAAAGTGATGCAGAATGTCTCAGTTTGACCAAAGATCCATTAAGGATGCAGCACTTCAGGGAGCAAATGCTGAGATTCCTACTGTTCTTAATGAAAGAGGTCAAACCACAAAGGCAACAGGTCACAGTAACCAGAGCACACAGAACACATGACACTAACCAGTCTCATTAATGGACTGATTGTTTCACTACAGAATATGAAAGCAGTGAGCGGTCGGCAGGGGAAACAAGAATTCCAGTTTGACGGTTCAAAAACACAAGCTTTGACGGTACAATCTGAGTTTAGATCATTTTTACTTATTGGCCTTAAAACCTTAAAATACTCCTAATGGGGTTTTGGCTTCACTAGAACGGTTCGGACGACTCTGAAATAATACGACTGACCCACAAACATTCTTAAGACAACAGTTTCAGGTCCGACCGGGTTTCGGGTACTCACATGTGGACGTGCGGCGGCTGGAAGCGGCTCTGGTTGATGTTGTAATGCGTGAAGGCTTGTGTCGGGTTGGAGCTGTACTCGTCCACTGTGATGGTCACTTTGCCATGAGCCATCCTTCAGCTGTTTGGACATGAGATGCCGTTTGTTCACCGAGATTCAGCAGCAAACTGTGCGATGGTCATCCTTCAGAGTCCTTCAAGAAGCCCACCAACGCCTGCCAGCAGCAGCAGCCACCCAACCAACCGGAGCGCTACACCGCCGCAGTCTGGACCACAAGCACAGACACAAACAGTTGTTTTCATTACGCAAAACACAAATAAAAAAATTACACTTGTCCAATAAAATACAAAGTATTATATTCATGAAATCAAATAAAAACTTTACACACAATGTGTGAAATTTTAAATAAAACAAGACAAAGCTGCAGGCAAAAACCTTAACAAGAATTGATGGTAAGTTGATCAGAAATTCCCCTAAATGTGAGCAGATAACCAATTTGGTCAGATTTCAGACATCCATCCTCTTCATCATGTGCAAAGAAAAAGCATCTCCTGCCTTAGCAGACAAGCACAGCTTCGCATCCCTCACCCAGCTTTACTGCGCGTCTCCTTTTACCCCGAGCCTCCTTCCTGTCTGACCTCCTTAACTGATAGTAAAGTGTGTTAACCAGACGCTTTATACCCAACCTGCAGATGCCGCCCCGCACCAGAAGGAAAGCCGTAGGGCACAAAACTCTCTGTTTTACAAAACTCAGCAGCACCAGCGTCCGCTGGACTGTCCTGGGATGCAGTGATGGGTGAAGCAAAGGCTGCGGTTAACTTTGACAAAAACTGCCCCATTTGTACCATTGATTTCTGGATTCTGGGTCACCTGGATGCTCCCTGTGACCTAATCAATTCACTTGGTCTAAAAAGGCTGACCAAAAAAAAAAAGTAAAGCATTTTGTTGATGTTTAACCCTTTAACTAGCCAAAAAAAAAAATGAATTTTTATCTTCTGCTTATTGCCTTGGTACGGAGCCCCTAAAGGAAAATAAAAGTAAAAAAATAAATAAACTGAAGTAAAAAAAATATTTCTAAACATACATTAAAAAAAATTGAAGTAAAAAAAAGTTCTGGTTACCAACAGGAAACCCCCCACCCCCTAAAAATTAAAGTAAAAAAAATCTGGTTAGTAAATGATGCGCACCAGATGGTAACTTTTTTTTTTTTAACAATTGAATTTTAAAAAATTCTGGTTACTAATTGATGCACACTAGTTACTATCTGGTTTGCATCTGTTACTAACCAGGATTCTTTCTTTTTTATTGTTTCAATTTTATTTTGCCCCTTTAGGGGCTCCAAACCTTAGGGAGTAACACACGCAATCAATATTTTTAAAAACGTGTTTTCTAAATGTTTCCCAGCGTTTGGTTGAGCAGGCAGTTAAAGGGTTAATACAAAGAGGGAACAGCTTCGATTAAATTATGCCTTTTTATTGCAGAAAATTCAAGATTGCAATTGAAAAAAATGTTTCTAATAATTTTTATGTTGCATCACTTACAAGGTTTAGAGAAAAATCATTCCGCCTACTGACAAAAAGCAACAAAAAGCTGGATTTCTGCAGCTGCAGCGACTCAACAAATGAGCTTAATGTCGCAAATGTAGGCCGAAACACTGAGGACTGATTTAGTGCGCATGCAGCATGCTTCAAAGTCTCCTCAGTGCGTGCGCGCGCGTGTTTAAATGGGGAGGGAGGGGGGCTCTTCTACCTTATGGCTACAGTAGCAGCGGCAGCTAGCTCTCTAGCTTAGCTAGCTAAATGCGCGCCGGCACTACATTTTCGCATCGCTCGCGACGAACCGCCTTTCGCCGACCGCGTAGGCAGGCAGACATCGTCCCGTCCGCTCGCTGGACACTCGAGACGCGCCGGTGTTCAACCACAAAGCCAACTTCACGGGGAGAAACCCCCTCCGGTAAGCGGAGAAGGCGAATAAATTGACCCTTTCGGATACCGCGCGTACACGCGTAATGACTTCTGCGCCGCTCGCGGTGAAAGAGCTCGCGGCGGTGCACACACATAAAGGAAGGTCGGCTCCTTCCGCCGTGAACTCTGCTCCCGTAACAACACAAGACACCCAAAGGTGGTCGGTGTCAAAGCCCCGCCGCTAACCTCCCGCTCCCCTCGTAACTGACAAGCCGCCAGTGAAGTGACGGCTTTGTGTCAGGGTCTGTCTCTTATTCTCCTCCGCCCCCCCTCCCGGTTAGATTGTAGAGCAAAGCGGAAAGGCTGCGATACCTTGGTTTGTTGTTTGTTTGGGGGGTTCTGCTTGTTAATGTGGCCGAAGAAACAGTGTCGGGTCGGGGTCGCACTCTACGCAGCGGCGGCGGCGGAGGAGGAACGGTGGTCCATGCGGTGCCAGCAGGAGGACAGCGGGCGGGCTCGTTAGCGGCAGTCCGAATGTTGCGGCAGTCTGGGCGGGTAGGGCGAAACCTTCGACCCGGCGGGACCTCGGCTGGCTTCTGTGGCAAGAAACCAGACAAGGAGGAGAAGGAGCCCGAGAGGAGGACGAGAGACTATGCTGACAGACGGGAGGGAGGAGAGAGAGCAGCCGCGGTCTGTCGGAGGGGGAGCCGGGGTGCAGTGAGTCGGAGCTGCCGCTGGGGTCAGAGAGCAGGAGAGAGCACAACCCCCGCCACCTCACGTGCGCGCGCGCGCGCGCCCCTACCGGTGTGTGCACACGCGCCTTCTCTCGTTGCATTCACTTACTTTCGGAAATAAAGCTTCCCGTTGAAATTTACACCCAGAAACAAACATGTTGAATCAAAACTAGTGTAGAAAAAGAGAATTGTGGAGGACTCTGAAGCCCCTGCATGGAAACTTGATATACTTTGATTGATTGATTGCAAGTATAGGTTGAGAAAAATACAGGACAAAACAAACAAATATGTCAAACTCATTACAGAAACTAATTGATTAGAAAACAAACAAAAACAAAACATATTTATTTTACATTTGATTCATTAAATATAATTAATGACTAAAGTCAAGTAGAGTTTGATTGCTTGAAAAGGAGTGGGAAGAACATTGATATATAGTCTATGGGGAAGAAGCAAATTTATATAATCCCACCCCTAATTAGTTCCCTCATTTTACAGTCTTGCATACTTATGTAATCCAGTTCTATATAGTTTTTTTTTGTAGTTCGGGGTTAAGGTGGGAATTCGGACAAAGCCTTTGGCCCGCCCATCTCAGTTGCTGCATCACAAAAGATACTTTTTTTTAAATGGCATTTTTTTCAACTGGTCCCTATTTGTCTAAATAAATATTCAAAAATACAGTTTTAATCTTAAATTATTTTGTATGTGTCCTCCATCATGACAAAAAGGCTACAAGAACATTTTAAAATACCAAAAAAGGAGGAATGTTACAGGAACAATCATCATCCCTGTCTACCCGTTTTCCTGCCTTTTCCACACATAGACGCAAGTTTCTGGATTCCTTCACTACTTAGTGCACTAAATAGGATCTTCACTAGGTGTCAGAATCTAGAAACTATAATCCACTGCTCTAGAAATTTCCCAATTGCTTCTGTATAAAAACTGCGCCCTGATGCTTACTAGATTGGCAAATGTAGACCACAATGCATTGCGTTTGACTGATTTGTCAATAGTAAAAAAAATAATTAAAATTATTTTTTTTTAAATAGTAAAAAACAAAATCCATCATCAGAACACATTGGATTCATAATCCTCATGAAATGTTCATATTAATAGGTGTTTGCCTCCTCAAATGGGGATGTGATTTTGGCATTAAGTTTTTTTTCTTAGAAGTATTGTGCATAAGTCTAAATTCCATGCAATCCAGAACACTGGATATGTACTCCTTTAGGGGTTAGACAGTAGTGAGTG
>NW_023416898.1:53453-59672 GCF_002922805.2 Oryzias melastigma | reverse complement strand
GGTTAGACAGTACTGAGTGAATTCTGACAATAATTAGATACATTGAAAAAAATATGTCATGGTAAGAATGAAAACTGAAATGCAAGGAGGGCACATTGACCAGTTTATCCCACCTATGCTCAATGTTTGCAAAACGGCAATTGGGCAGAAAAAAGTTCTAATTTCAAGCTCAATCCATAGACTTTATGACATAGATGGATCATCTCTGATGTTTCCTATTGCAGTCTTTCCTAACTGTGATTCTCAGAGAACACTGCCCTGCATGTTTTCTATCTTGCCCTGATTCAGCTCATCATCCAGCTCTCAGAAGCCTAGGAATGGCAGTCATCAAGGGTAGGTGTGTTTAAGCAGCAGGGTATGATTAAAAAATGCAGGACAGTTCTCCCTGAAGACCAGAGTTGAGAACATTAACTGTACATGAGAACTGGACCAAGTGAGTGTGATGTCATCCATAGAAAATGGTTTAATTACAGCTCGAACGAAATGAAGTAAATTCAATCGCTCTTATTCCACAATATGGACCCCACCATGTTGAAGCCTTACGTCATCAACAAACAGTGATTGGTCCGAGTCAACATTCACCAATCAGGAGTGAGCTTGTTGGATGTCCACACTCCTGCCAATTGAAAACAGACGTTGAGAAGATTGAAAATCTGATGAATGTTTCAAAGATTTTTATTGGGGCATCTGATTGGCCAGTTTATAACTTAAACTGTAAAAAAAAACTATTTGTATTATCAAGAAAATGTACAGCAAGAATGGTTATCCTGACAAATACAATGTCTCAGTAATAGCTGTTTATTTCTCAATTTAAGTTTATAGGATTCTGGCTGCTCTGAGCCAGTAAGTACTTCCTGCTTGAAACGCTCATATATAGTCGATTGAGAAACATGGATGTATTGGACTCTGCAAGACAAAAAAAAAACAAAAAGAAGCCTGAAATGGGACTTCATTAACTTCGCTCTGCTCAACATTTTAAATGCCTCAATCAGGAGGGATGACGTAAATGTTGTTGCTCAGTTGGTTCATCTATCTGGTAATCCAAAATCTTCGTCTCTAAAGACGATCTAATCTGAGCTCCTAATAAAATCCAAACAGCTGACTATTAAAAAGTGACCCCTGCAGCTCTGATGAATATCATACAATGGAATAAACATTAACCTTTTACATCAAACTGCAAGAACATCAGTATTTGGTGTAAAATCTGACTTTTGATCGGCTAAATAAGTTATATCCTTTTTATTAATGAACTGCAACATGTAGTGCTTCCTAGCTTTTAAGATAGTAAAGTTTCTTTCCACCCAGTTTTGCTGTGTTTAGGTTCTCCACAACACTGTTGTCATGCCATCGTTACCTACACTCCTCACAATAAGTTAAGGGTATTGTGAGAAGCTCAGTAGATGGTGTGCACAGCGTGTTTGTTTCACTTCAGATTTGTGGAATAAAGAGGATCTTGTATGATAGACACACCTCATGTTGTGTTTTTGTGCTCACGTAATGGCCTTCTGTGTGCCTTTCTTAATGGACCCCAAATCAAAGAAAAAAAGAAAAAAATCTAAAGAAAAACATTTCTAATGAGACATCAATTTTTACATTCTTGCCAGAAAGTCATTCCAAGTTCATCACTCAAACTGCCACAACGTCACTTAACAGATGAGAAGCAGCACATGGTCAAAGCCTGCTTTCTGAGTCTCAAAGTGTCATTAGTAGACTTACATCAAGACACAGAACTACGGTCAGAGTTACTACAACCATGACCAGAACCTTAGAATTTCTTCTCTCAGACATGGTTAAGCAAATCCCACACAGCTGCAGGCCCATTTACCAGATTTGAGAGGTACTAGGGTTTCCACAAACCAACTAACTCCACCGCTTTGACCTAAATGCCAGACGCCCGATATAGGTGACGCCACTAAAACCTGGTCTCCACTGAGCGGTCCGGTACAGTCCAGTTCGCTATTTAGAGCATTTCCATTATTAAAAGGACCCATTAAACAATAACGACCCATACCTCTTGAGGCCCCCAATCGTTGAAGGGCCATAGAAAAATAGAATGGGATGGTTGGGGTGGAGTCGCTGTTGCCACCTGCTGATTGGCAGAAAATGACGTTAGAAAGTGCCAGTATAGCGCTGAGCTAGCGATTCCGATTTGCTCTCATGGCGATATTCTTCCTAGCTGCCAGCAGTCTTATTTCAAACAACATTCAATTCCTGTTATACATGATGTACAAAAAATAAAGCAATAGAAAGATGAGCTGCTGGATGACCTCCATTGTTGTTGCTTTTCTAGTCGTCGCACTACAACAATGCAACGATATGCTAGCGGTCTACGTCATCCATGCACCATGAACAAACTGCTTAATGGGAGCGATGCTTAACTCAGAGTAAACGATCGCCAGAATTAACCCGTACTACTCTTCCTGTACCGGACTGCTCCCCACTAGACTGGACTGCCCAGTAGAAACAAGGCTCAAGTCGCCACCGTGAACATTGTTGTTATCTTTTTTTTATTATTTTTATTTGCACTGAAATGTATGTAGAAAGAGATTTTTTTTTCAAATGAAAAAAGTAGACAGTAACTATTACTTCAAACATTATCAAGTATAATTAAACAAGACCTTTCACTGTACTATTGTCTGTAACAGATTAGAGTTTTTTCTGAAAGAGCTCCAGGCATCGGGACACATCAGACCTCCACTGTGGAACCCCAGAGGTCAGTCACCAACCACCGAAAGAATTGAGTTCCAGAACCTATTCGACAGCTGCCAAACAAGTGAAAGAGAGCCAATGTAATGGACAGATTTAACCTAAACCACAACTGAAAGAACCAAAGTTTAACAACTTGATAAAGGGTTGAAATCACTTTGTGAACACAGCAGATGGAAGGATCCTTAAGGTGGCTGGACAGTGTTTTGTTTGGGCTTCTTTTAACCCTTGTTCTATCTTAGGCAGTGGGGTCATCTGGACCATACAGGACAGCGAGCTGAACTTTTTTTTCCAAGTATTTTTTTTATTTCCACTGGTGTCCGTGGCAGACATAAAATCCTGTCATAGGAGGGATCACACATCAATAAATGGGTGGGGTCATCTGGACCCCATAAGAGAGCACGAGGGTTAATATCAAAGGAGGAAAAAAGTTACAGATGAATCTTCTGCAATACCAGTACTAAAAATTCATCCTTAGTTCTAAGCACTGAACATTTGACCTATTGATGCTGGTTGGTAAAATGTCAGGGGAGCAATAAAACTCTCCAAAACTATTAATGTCAGGATCTACTGACTGGGGGGGCTCTTTGTTTTATTGTTGACAAGTCATGTGTTAATGGGGCACAATGTCTGTGTAATGCAGTATTATAAAAGGTCATAGTTAAAGTCAGTTCATGTTTGTTCAGCAGGTGTGTGTGTTCTGAAACTCTGCAGACTCAGGTGTACATTTGCATTGAAGTTATTATATAAAACTCAATAGAGTAAAATAGAAACATTTCTTCTGAAGGTAAATGGTAAAAGTGAAATGCTGCCCAATCACAGAGTTCACCAGCCATTTAAATTATTCAGGAAGAAAAAATGTGGGGGCCAAGGCTGAGTCTTTTTAATATACTGATGGGATTTTTGATGAGAAAAAGCTGCGTTGGACGATTCATAACGCACTCGTCTGAGAAGCTACAGCCCATTTCCATGTCTGCAGGTTGAGGCAGAGCTACGTTTCTATAATTTAACCGACATGCTTCAATTTCTCAGGCCCATCACCAAGTCCCCCACCAGCGCAACAGCCCCGCAGGTTGTTTTCAATTGACTTTTGTCTTATCTGCAGAGAGAAAAAACACATTCAATTCAATCTAGCCAGAGAGTGTAAATGTGAAAAGGGGGTTTAAATTTGATGCAGCATATTCACATTTAAAGATTTGACCCACGTTTGTTCTCCCGATGAGAGATACGGGAACAAATGTCACTGAAGAAATGGCTTTTGCTATTAACACTTTGTTTTTCTCATGTTGCACTGACCAGAAAATGTAAAGGTTGGGCAGAAACTGTATGTTTTATGACCTTCTATGAAAGTAGGTAAAATGATTTCTCACATAAAAAAGGCAAAAAAGTAGGGCTGGGAATCGATTAAAAAAAAATTAACTAAGTAATCGCAAATCTGGAAAAAATTAATCGCTATAGTTTTTGTTTTAGTCCCAGTATTTGCTGACCACTTATTATCTGAATAATCACAATATGAAATCACAAGAAATCTACATTTATTTTTTATTACTGCTGTCAATCAAATACAAAAACAATCTGATTAATCGCACTTTAGTGTTGGGGTTAATCACGATCAATCGCAATATTTTACCAGGTAAAATGTATTTGTACAATATGGCACTGGATCATGTTGCGCTTTTTGTGAAAAAGTGATCTAAACCACAAAAATAGCAAGAGTAAAGTACAAAAAATGGATTGAATATGTATTTCTTTTGTAAGTGACCATGGTATAAGTGGGATAATACCCAAGAAATGTTTTAACACACGCCGTGGAAGCCTGAACCGCAGAGTTAAAGCGAAGGATTGTTTCTTCGATGAATTTGCGCTAATACATATTAAGACGTTAATTCTTTTTGATTAATCATGTGCGTTAATGTTCACAGCCTTTGTAAAACTGTATATTATAATAAAGGCAGAGAATTGTGTTTGGATTTATATCTTTGCTCCCCTAAATCACCGGAGAGACTCACTGAAAACAATCCCAAGTTTTTAAAAATGTAAATATTGTTAAGATTTATGGCAGGCACACAGATGGTTGGTTTGCTAAGGGTTCAGTGAAATAGATGATGTCCATTCCAATGAAATGCACACTAGAAATAGTGTTTGCCCCTGAGCCTTAACTGCACTCAAAGGACCAAGCTGTCAGCCACATTGCGACTGCATCTTTTAAAATATTACCTTCTCTTTCTTACATTTTCCTGACTGGAGTGGATGTTTAAAAGAAGTAAAATCTACATATTGGTTAATTTTACTACCACATAAAGTGCTTGTGTTCAGTGGAGCTTGAATAGAAATGGAGTGTAGGAGAGAGGAATGGCACGGAGGGAGCGTACTTGCATGAAAGCCAAGTGTATTAATTCTCCTCCCTCCATTCTCCTGCTGCGTTATGATGGACTCAGTAATATGCAGGCTCACTTTCTGTGCCATAGGCTAGACAAAAGCTCACAGGAGATGACTCCAAATCGGTTTGCCTCTGCTTCTCCTGCCTCGCCAATGAAAAACTATAAAAACAAAACCATTTTTCACTTTCCCCTGAGATCCTGTTTTACCCAGCCTGTGCTTCTGCTCTGCTCTCCCTGCACGTGTGGGAAACTGTCAATACGGTATAAATTAGGGTAAGACACGGCATTTTATGTGGAGTGACTGTCTATTAAATCTTATTAATTGGTTTGATGGAGATCACTGAGGGGTTGCAGTGAAAGCGGTTTGTGGTTATCTCAGGTGTTAACCTGAGCGTCAACACTCATGAAGGCTTTTTACCTCATTATCATTGTGGAAATGTAGCTGTTTGACAGCATTTCTATGAATGTAACAGTTCTGTATCAACCCTTCAACACCAGATTTCCAGTGTTTTTTTTTTCTTTGATTTACTGTAGCTTTTAAATTGTTGACACGATCAATGTAATTCCAGTAGATTTTTCAGTGAGTAATATTTTAAAATCTACTGGAATTACATTGATCATGTTAATGGTTAAAAAGTTACAGTATGTGAAAGGTTTTGTGTGTAAGCATCACCAGCGACGCCTCAGGAGTTAAAGGGTTAATACCACTTTCTGTTCCAATAAAAAAAAAGTTGAAATTCAGTTTGTAGCTAAAATAATTTTGAATCTTACACGTGAAGGCTTTTATGGAAAGGATTTCCACAAGTTGCTTTGGTAAATTATAATGAGTCCACATCCAAACCCAAGTGCATACTGCAATCTGAAAAACAAAAAAAACGTTTTTATTTTTTAAAAAACATTCCCAGTAATGTTTTAATTGTGATTATGAAGTTTTTTTTACCAAATTCCCACAACCTAAATGTCATAAAAAGTCATTTTTCATGTTGATCCGAAGCCTCTGTTTCCAAAATCTCCTCTGAGGGGGTGTGGCTTTTGGTGCTGAACTGAGTAGTCCCGCCCCTAATACTCTCTATCTGATCATGATAGCTCTGTGTCTCACTAGCATAAATCTTCATGCTGCTACATAAAAACA
>NW_023416898.1:50923-53216 GCF_002922805.2 Oryzias melastigma | reverse complement strand
AATACCATTTATCTAAAAGAAAAATAATTTATTCTGTATCCCTAACGATGAATAAAGAATTCTGATTTGATCATAATTCATGCATGAGAGGGTTAATATAGAAATCTCTTGCTCTGTTGTCTAATTTTGGTGACTGTTAAACTGCCACCAGATGGCCCCCTCCTACACCCCCAAAGAGTCTTAATTATTTCCTCTCAAAATGTGATCTAGATTTTTCTGTGAACATTAACAATTTGATTGTATAGCTGTCAAGCTAATGTTTTCTGTCTTCAGCATTGTTCTATTTCTTCTTATTCAAAATCTTTTTATCAATTGATTTTCAGCCTCCATCTGCCAGTTCCAACCATTCACTTCTCAAAACGGTCCGCTCATTCAGAACATTAGTGCTGTATTCAAGTCTTTGCTTTTTTCAGCTTTGAAGCAAATTTGTAGCAATGTTGCCTTTCAAAATGAATAAAGAAACTTTAACTTGCTATGAACTTTTGAATATAAAAATGATTCAGCTTATATTTCATTACGTTCTTATTGTATTTTTTTTGAAGAATTCATATATTATAGACAAATTAATATTCTTTCTTTCTGGAAATACATAAAGTAAATAAAACAGATGATTTTTTTTGCATGTATCCCCTCTTGAACTAAAAACATAGCTCAAACTTTTAAATGTAACCATGGTATTGAACAATAGCAGAAACACTTCAAGTTTTATTACTTGTTTCCGCTTTTGAACTACAGCTGTTCAAGAGCAGCGTTATTGAGTTGTTATTGTGTTCAGTGTTGCTAGTCTTGTGTTACTCTTCTGGGTTCAGTTTATGAGTGTGATTGGGTGGGTGTGTATGGGGGGGCTGGGGGAGTGAGCCCACATAAAGCGAGAAAACAAGCAAAGAATAAAAAGAAGAATTGGTTGGACTTCAATGCTACTACTGGATCTGGTGAGGTGGTGGCCTACAGCAACAATAAAGTGGACTTTAGATCTATGTGCTAAATCGATATATATTTTTTATTAATCGATTATTAATCTATTAAGCTTAAATCGGTTCTAATCTAATTCTGCAAGCACTGCTAAACTGTTGATGTAGAAAAAGTGCACCAAAAAAAAAAAAAAAACATAAATCAGTGAAATAAGCTAATAGGGCTAGTCTACTGCTAACATTAAGGCTTGGTGACAAATTAGCTTAAAAACAGTAAACAAATTTGCTTCAACAATCATGAATGTGATTAATTTTGCTTATGCGTCTGGCTTTATAACAAAATTAGCTAAATTTGCTGAAAAGGCTAGTTAAATGCTAATGCTAATTATTAGGTCAAATCCACAGGTGTCTTAAATACATCTGTCATAGTGTAATTATATTGAATGCATAAAAATGCTATATTTTGGAGTAACTTTAAAGGAGAGCAAACTCCTTAAAAACTGTCTTAAACACTTAATGACCATCAGCCATGTTTTAATAGCAATCAATGGAAACAACTTGTGCTATAATATTTTGAAGGATAAATTCCTCTGGATCGGTGTTAAAGCTGTTGCCCTCAACTCTGTATATGAACATTTTTATAAAGGAAAATCTCATCCAAGGATCCTTTCAATAATTTACAGTTCTTCCTTTAACTTTCTGGATCCTGTAAAGCAGGGGTGTCAAACTCAATCGTACAGGGGACTAAAATCCAAAACATACCTTAGGTCGCGGGCTGAACAGGATAAACATTTATTGAAAACACTAAAACTACATTTTTAAAACTTTAAAACTGTAACTTTTTAACATGATTATGAACTAGATATATAGCATTACCTGCTGTAATGTTATTGTGAATGCTGTAAGCTGAATTTGGCCACTGAAGATGCTAGTGCTGATAGCTGAAGATGCTGAAACTGATAGCTAAAGTATTAGCTAAAGGCCAAATTAGTCTAAAAAACAAAAACAAAAAAAAACTTAGGTTAGCCAAAACAGCTAGCATTTAGCTGAAAATTATACATAAACTTCAGAATAGCTTAAAAAACTGAAAAAAGGCCTATATTAGCCAAAAACAGCTAGCATGTAGCTGACATATTAGCTAAACTCCAAAATAGTCTAAGAAGCTAGCAGAATGGCCATTTTTAAAACTTTAAAACCATTACTTTTTAACATAATTATGAATAATAAAAACAGACAGGAATATTATTCCAGAATAAATCAACTTAAACCTTAAATAACTTTCAATATTTTACTCTCCATAAAAAGGTATTTTGTCAAAATTATACAAGTTAGAAATGAGTGCAAGATAACATCAGCCTTGACTTTGACACATGTGCTGTAAA
>NW_023416898.1:36992-49889 GCF_002922805.2 Oryzias melastigma | reverse complement strand
AAGGAAAATCTCATCCAAGGATCCTTTCAATAATTTACAGTTCTTCCTTTAACTTTCTGGATCCTGTAAAGCAGGGGTGTCAAACTCAATCGTACAGGAGACTAAAATCCAAAACATACCTTAGGTCACGGGCTGAACAGGATAAACATCTATTGAAAACACTAAAACTACATTTTTAAAACTTTAAAACTGTAACTTTTTAACATGATTATGAACTAGATATATAGCATTACCTGCTGTAATGTTATTGTGAATGCTGTAAGCTGAATTTGGCCACTGAAGATGCTAGTGCTGATAGCTGAAGATGCTGAAACTGATAGCTAAAGTATTAGCTAAAGGCCAAATCAGTCTAAAAAACAAAAACAAAAAAACTTAGGTTAGCCAAAACAGCTAGCATTTAGCTGAAAATTATACATAAACTTCAGAATAGCTTAAAAAACTGAAAAAAGGCCTATATTAGCCAAAAACAGCTAGCATGTAGCTGAAATATCAGCTAAACTCCAAAATAGTCCAAAAAGCTAGCAGAATGGCCATTTTTAAAACTTTAAAACCGTTATGAATAGTGAAAATGCTGGAATATTATTCCAGAATAAATAGATTTAAACCTTAAATAACTTTCAATATTTTACTCTCCATAAAAATATATTTTGTCAAAATTATACGAGTTAGAAATAAGTGCAAGATAACATCAGCCTTGACTTTGTCACCTGTGCTGTAAAGTGTAGGAAAAACTTAAAACTCTCTGACTTGCGATTCCTTTGCAAATTCCAACTTGAACCAGTGAGCATGAATGGTTGTGTCCTATCTTTAATATGTGTGTGAACAGGCTAATCACCCAAACAATCCGGATGTCAAATATCCAGACGACTGTCTGATCAGTCCAATTGAGGAATCCTATTACAGAGCAGAGATAGAAAGAAGAATTCAACTTTTGTGTTCTGAATACTTATGTTCCATTTGAACTTATAATTAGTTTTAGATGTAGTAAAAATTATAATCTTTATTATCATTAATGATTCTTAGGTATAATATGGGGTTTTATTCTTAAGTAATACCAAAAATGCATCACTACTTTTTAGAAAAACTATGGAAAGTTCCTCAAAACTCTCTTTTTTGATGTGCTATTGAAAGTGTTTTAATGGGTTCTGTCACTGTGTGGTTTTGTAATTTCACTGCAAAAGGGAACTTCAAACAGAGTGATTTACTCACAGAACAATAGACCGTGACCTACCAGTCCTGGAGGACATTTACAAATCTAGACTTTTAACAGCAGGTTTTCAGATCATTAATGCTCCCTCAGACCAGACCATCTTCCACAGAGATGTTTGACCTCCTGCCCTCAGGGAAACAACATTGCCCTATCAAATGTTCAAGGTCTCATTATGCTAGTTTTTTTCCCCTCACATACTGTGATGACCTTGATTAATTAACTCCCTGCACATATTAATATAAACATTGATTGGTGTATTATTACCCCAAAAGCAATGTGCGACAAAATAAACTTTTTATTTTATTTTGTTTTATTTTGGTTGGGTACTTAAAGGGATAATGCACTTTGAAATACAGAAATCACTCATTTATTGTAGGAGTTACCAGAATAACAAGCGATAGACATAAGCTGTGAAGTATTTAGCTTTATTTGTAAAATTATTATACACATTTAAAAGCTAAGAAACCCCTCACTACACACCTTGTGCTCTTTTCTATGACAGACATTATTAGCCTTTGTATGCTTTTGCTTGTTTAACCATTTATGAAAATTAACCGTTTATGAAATGAACATAATTCCAGTGGAATCATTCTTTTCTTTCAGTTTTTGTAGATTTGGTCTCAAGACATGTAAATTTAATCAGAATCTACACATTTTAGCATTTTATTTTATTTTTAAGTTGAAAGATGTTTTGTTAAATAGGCCTCAATGACCAAATGTTTTGATGTGGCATATATAAATATTGTGTGTGTGAAGTACTTTATATGCTTATTGAATATATGATTTGAAGCATTTCTAAAAATTTATTTAGCTTTTATCTTGTTTTTTTTTTTTTTACTTTTTACTGATCCATAAAGTGATCTGAACTGTGACCTTAAAACCGAGACGGTAAAAGCTTGAAACTTTGTTTGCATTATTTTAGGACGAAAAACACTTTGTTTATTATTATTATTATTAATATTATTGTTAAAACATATGTCAGTTTGCTATAATGCCTGAAGTTGTAACTTTTTGCTGTTGTAAAAGTGTCTTAATGTGAACATAAAAGTAAATATTACTGAAATGAACCCAAAATATACCGAGTGGACCTTTGTATGAAGGCTATTTTTATAACTGGACCCATTGAAATTTTAATTGGCTACCCCTGAACTAGACTATCCATCCATCCATCCCTCCCTCCCAACATCCACCCATCCTTCTTCTTCTACTCATCTGGGACCGGTTTGTTTGGGGCAGCAGTCTAAGCAGAGATTCCCAGACTTCCCTCTCCCCGGTCACTTACTCCAGCTCTTCTGGAGGAATCCTGAGGCGTTTCTAGACCAGCCGAGAGACGTATCTCTCCAGCGTGTCCTGGGTCTTCTCCGGGGCCTCTGCCCAGTAAAGGTGCATTCGCAATGAACGCGATTTGCGCGGCAGAGGCAGCAAGCTCCAAAGTAATCAGTAATACAGGTGCACTCTCAGGTCAATTGAGGCCCTGCAGAGCTATATGATCAACCGGCGAGGCACGAAAGTCTGCCAGCAGCGCGATTTGAGCAACAAGGCACGAATGGGGCGACACGGCCAAAATGTAACTACATGAAGTTTGACAGTTCTCTGCGCCACGTGACATTTTCAGTGACTCAATCAGTGTGTAGAATACTAGTCCAAAGCGAGTGTTTTTAACTTTCATCTTTCTCCTCAACCCTTTTGAGCCGCAGGTCTGCAGAGCACATCTGGATAGTTTGGGCCGAAGGTGGGATACAGTCTGGACAGATCGGCGGTTTTCACTCACAGAGAGAGCCACTGCAGGGTGCAGAGACTGCCGACTTGGGTCTCATCGAGACATTAAAAAAAAAGAAAAAAGGTCTCCTAAACAGTGAGCCTTCAAGCTCAGTCACAGAGACACAGAAACACAGTAGTAGCGGCTGTAATACAGAAACAGCCCCCAGTACGGAAAAATCTTTTAATAATAATAACCATAATGGAGACCGTGACCCTGAAATGGATTAAGTGGGTGTTGAAAATGGATTTATAGAGCAAAATTGTCATGAAGCAATGAAAGATAGCACTTGTTCTTGTACTTTGGTGTCCATCAAAAAGGGTTGAAGAAAACAAACTTTTTAGGTTTTAAAACATTGTTAAGAGTTGATAAACAGATAATGTTGTTAGCTGGGTTGTGACTTCACCACGTGGTTTTACAGTCAGGCTGTAGATTAGCAAAATGGGTGATTCTAGCGAGGACAGGTTTAATAGCTTATTAGAGCCTTAAACAGCGGGTAAGGTCAGAGAGGTCACATGACCTCACATGGGCAAATCAGTGTCTCCTAAAGTGATGACTATTGAGTGGAAACTCTGACCTTTGACCTGTAGTAAAACAAATAATTAGCTCATGCAAATGATGGATTTGAATGTCTCACAACACGTTTGTGTGAGAGTGATGCAGTCATTGTGGTCGTGCAGGACGCACTATTCCTTTTGTTTGATTTTGGCATTTGTACTCCTCAGGACTATGATGTAAAGGCATACTGCACATTATCACAGAAGTGGTATTGGCTGTCAACGGACACAAAAGCTCTCGACAGATCCATATGATCACACAGCAGCTGAGGGAGCAGGAAACCATCAAAAACTCAACTTGTCAGCTATCTTAAAACCAAAGTACAAGAACAGAGAGAGGGATCCCAACAGTTTGGAGGGGTATCCCATCTATTTTCTATAGATTGTCCAATATTTCCACATATTCTTCTCTGTTAAAGTGAATACTTGACAGGCTTCCTTCGGGGATAACAGAGTTTTTCACTCTTTTTATGCTGTGGTATTTGCAGTCCATGTTATTTGAAGGGTTGTGTCCTCTTGTAATCTGTTATCAGCATAACGGAATAAATGAAGGTCAAGATGTTCACACTCCAGAACTCTCTGTTTGAAGTCACAATCACAGTTGACTTTTGAAGATGATTTGTTTGGTTTGGATGCCCTTCTTTGTAGTTTGGCTTCTCACCTCAAGTCCAATGAAGATCTCAGTTGCCTTTGTGATTTCTTGGGAAGGGGTCGGCAGGTCTGGATGTTGATTATATCCAGAGAAATCCCTCTGGATTTAAAGAAAGCTCCACCTGTTGCTCTGCTGATCTCCTCTTCAGCTCATCCCTGTTGTCACTGCAAGTGTATACGAGCAGGGTTTGATCTTTAGTCCGGTGATTGCCAGGACGTGTTGCTCCAGGACCTCCACTTGTTTCTGGAGATTATCAATCTCATTGTCTTTTTTAGAGTTGGTATCCATCTCTGTTCCTACAGTAGCTGTTGGATCTTAATGGTTGTCACATCTTCAGTCAAGAAACAGAGCTCTCCCCCGACCGCTGGTCACAGTCACAGACATAGCAGGCGGTGCCGGACCCTTCTAAACTCCCGCAGATCGTATAGCATCAAGGGCTGATCAAGCCCCTCTGCCGTGTGAATGTTTAGAATTACCTCGCGGCGCTACCACTGTGTTCTGCTGCAGGTTTCGTTCGGTTCCGGGAAATATGTGTTTTTAATAGGGATCAGTGTTTCAAAAAAGCGTATTTATAGTTTTTTATATAAATTATTGGGAATATCTGTTTCAGAAAGTGGGAAAATGTCAAGTTTCACCAGATAAAATTCACAATCCAAGTTTAAAACGGCTGATAAGAAAACTCTGATGACCAAGCATTCTAGTAGTACTTAAACACAGCACTCACGGACGAATCAGTGAGACGTGAAAAGAGTCTGACCACAGATTTGTGCGTAACTGAGGATTTGTGTGTGCGTAAGAGGTGATTGGTGCATAATTTTCAAGATTTGCATGTGGAATTAGTTTCTAACTATTATAAATGTGATTTGTTCATGTGTAAATTGTATTTTTTTAAATATTTTAATTTTTGTACTTATGCACAAAACATATTATATGAGTTACAAATCAAGAATCACGCACCCACAAATTGGAGTGAGTCTATTTTCTCTCCATACAAATGAGAGTAAATGAAAAGAGTGGACTGCGTCTATTTTTGTGTGAGGAATCTTCCATCATTCAGATGCGTTCACTACCGCAGGATCAGTGAAGAATGTGTATTTCGGTTTACTTGCTTACTGAAATCTTCCACTCTTACTAGAGCACTACTTGCAGGTGCAGATTGACTAGTCGTCTGCTGCAATAGCAAAATCATACAAGGGCTGCAATGTCTTTCCTTTGTTCCAGCAGCGCTCCATTCTGTAATTTCCATACCATTGATTTTACATTTGTAATCCCCAACACACAGTGTATTTACCTTTAAATACATACCCTGATGCATTTTTATCTGACGGTATTAAAAAAAAGTCATATGATCTTTCAAAAATGTCTGGGAATCTTTTTCTGTTCAGTTGTTTCTGCTAAACAATCAGTCTTAAATCATTTATGGCCTCCAGTGGGTTAACTGTAGAGAATAAACCATCTCAGCCAACTCTGATCTCTTCTGGTTTGTAAACGCCGTACTCTCCTTTTACTTAGCTCAGCCTCGACCTCTGTGACCCTTCTGGCTGCCCTTTGGCCCCTTGACACATGATAAGTGTCTGTGACCTCTGACCTGTTTGGATAATTAAAGAGGCATGACCTCAGGAAGACTGCATTGGAAATGTGTCGCTGTGGATTAGTGTGTTAGTATGAGGTAAGAGAGCAGAGATGAGGGCATCAATGACTTTTTTCAGAATGCTGATTCTGCACACACTATTAGTGGGTTCATTGTGACTTTAAGGAATCCCGGCACCATTAACCTGATTAAAACTTGCAGAAACAAATGTTTTTATTGTGTCTCTTGATATTAAAGTTATTAGTTCTAGTCTACTTTAAACTAAAACAGCCTTATGTGAAGGAAGCTCCATAACCCCTTCAGTATTTCTCTTCAGAGCTGTCAAGAATTAAAACCTTAACATTGCCAACGTTTGACATATTTTAGCAAAGAAGATTTTATATAATACAACATGCCAAATAACTTCGTACTTTTTCTGTGTTCAAAAACTCGCTTAATGCTATATGGACGTTCACCGGAATTCTTTGTCTTCTTCTTTTGTTTTTCTATTGTTTTCTAGTGTTTTTCCACCACATATGGTTGGAAGAGGTTTGGTACAAAAATCTGGTGGATCTTTCTCCAGGCTTTTTCGCTCACAGCTCTATTCTATTCTACAAAAGACTTTGTGGGCACAAACCAACATAATTCATTTCTCCCCCATGATCAAGTTCCGTGTTTTGAAAAGGACGCCATCCACACATCACTACCAAATCCGAGTCCAAGTTGGTCAAAGTTCACCTGTTTTGTATTTTAGCAGTCTAAAGTTCAACCGGTTGAGCTTCCAGCGTGCGATCAGTTAACGCCCAATCTGTACGTAGAGATAGAGAACTGACTTAAAACTTGTCTAGGGACATGGGAATGTACGTTTTGGACATGGAGGCCCAAAAACGCAGGTATATGTGCGTTTACGTAGACGTGTCATTGAAAGTAGCTGGTCTGACTGTGAGAGGATCCTGTAGTAGAAGAAATATTGAACACTTGATGTGACTGTTGAGGATGGGCGTCATTGGATAGGAGGACAGATTTTAACACTATCATTATATTTTCTCTTAGTAGTTGTTTAGATTTATTTATTTTTTACATAAATTTTGTCAGGGATCCATCATCCAGTTCCACCTCCAACCACCAGAGGGACCCCTCACCTGAGCATTAACCAGCCATCTCCTCACCTGTCTCCTTCCCACCATCATCACCAGCTGGTTCTCACCATGCTCATTATCTATGTGGATTTGGTCACTTCCTGGACTCAGCTCATTGAGAAGTATTGTAATTGCCTTTGATACAACTCTGAGCAGTCTATTCCATTTGTCTTGTGTTTTGGCCTCTGCCTGTCTCCTGACTTCCTTCCTCGCTCCTTGTCTGACCTTTTGCCTGGATCTTTGACCTCGCCTTGCTTTTGCCCTTGTCGGATTTTCTGCCATTAAAATCTGTTGCATATGGATCTCAACGCCTCAGCCTCTTCGTTACAAATTTTGTGCCTCAATTGCAGTTTGGTTATAAGGTTTTGTGGACTAAAAACTGACCCTATGTCCGAATTGCCATTCTGATCCCTAACTACTAAAAAACTATGTAGTGGAGGACTATCTAGCTATCTAGTGCCCTGGAATTTAAAAGCAATTCAGACACCATGCTCACTAATTTTCTTTCGCTTTTCTAAACACCAGATATGACGTCAACGATTTTACGAACATTCCACGTCTATTCATGACCTCACTGTGTTCTGATGATGAAAATGTGGATGGTTTAGTATAAAATTACATTTAAATATGTTTTTTTTTTTTGCAAAAAATTGTTCGACTGCAATGCATTATGGTCAAAATTTACTAATGTAGTGATCATCGATGCATTCTAGTTTTTCGCAAAGACTTCTGGGAAATTTCAAGTGCATTTGATTTTGGAATTGTAGATTCAGACAGCACTACAAAATGGTGAATATACTTTATAGTGCTCTATGTAGAGAGTAATGAAGGAATTCGGACATTCTGTGCATTTTATGCCAAGAACTAGACCTTGATTTGGGGCCTGGATACTTCCAGGACAGACATCTTGATTATTTCAATGATTTCCCTTTTTAGAAATAAATTACAAATTATTTTCTTTTTGATATCAAAAATGCTCCACGTTAAATTCCAATTCAAATAAATTTAATTTCTACAGCACCTTTCATGCTAAAAAAAGAAGAAAAAGAAAAAAAACACCTCAAGGTGCTGTACACAAAAACATAAAACACCATTCCAGAGCGGCGGTCGTGCAAAGGTAGGGCAGTCCACCTCTCATTGGAAGATTGCAGGTTCAATTACCACCTCCCCCGTCCATGTGTCAATGTACTGATCCCATGGGATTTGAGCATAGGGAGAAGCGCAGCAGTCAGGCACCCGTACAGTTTAAGTGTTGCGGCGTGATTTGGGCTTCACAGCACGTACAGAGTTAAAAATCTGAACTTTGGCCAAGAAAACGTATCGCGTCAACCAATCAGGAACTCAGCTTTGGCCTGTGATGTGTTCAATGACCCTATCAGCAGGCCCTCCAATCTTATTCTTTATGGCTTATTCCTTTTGGGGTCAGGAGTTGGTCAGAGTCCAACCTGGCTACTGTTGGGTGAAGGTGGGGTACACCCTGGACCTGTTGCAGGGCAAACATTCACACAACCATAAACACAGTCAAACCTAGGCACAATTATAGAGTCATCAATCAACCTATGAAGCATATTTTAAGACAGTCGGAGGAACCCAAACGTGCACAGGAGAACATGCAAACTCCAACTTTGACTTTTAATTGAAAAATAAAAAAATCGCTCTTGTTATTTTTTTGGATTCTGAAACAACGGTACCATCATCAGCGTAAACAAACCCTCACAGAGCTTTCTTCAGCAGAGAATGACTGGACTGCTCCAACTGAGTCCGCTTGTTTCTTCTGTTATTGCTGCTCGAGCCAAAAGGTTTATTAAGGATCCGAAGAGTTACTTTCAACAAGTTCATGCAACAATTAATTGCTGTTGTTCTGGTTAAAGTGGGCCACCAGTTTCACATCGTTGAGCTGTAATTCTTTTGACATTTTTCCATGCTCTTAATTGTTGTTCATTCAATAATCAAGGTGGCAGAAAATGTCAAAGCAGCTTCTTTAAGGAAGGATCTCTGCTTTTAGAGGAAAATGGGAACCTTTCTCCTCAATCAGGACTCTTGACACCTTTTTTTTCACTTGATTGATTAGAGCAGAGGTTGAGTCACTTGTTTTTTTGGTGACATTTTGCTTAAATTGCTAGCTTAGAACGTATAATTTAGCCCACAGTCTTCTCCAAAGGTAAGGTCTGCTGACACGCTGTTAGATCAACTTAATTCTGATGATTTTTTATTATGGATTTTAACATTATTACGTGATCGTGTAACCTTTGAAGCATTTTCCAATCGCTTTGACATTTTGATTAACGTGAGCAGTGACTCTGAGGATGGAAAAGGACAAACATGTTATAATGGCAGAGTTCAGATTATATTGTGAGGGATGTAATTAAAGACGGTCTTTGTGCTCTCTTCTTAAGTGAGTCACGTCTTTTACAAAGCAGTGGACTTCAGCCCAGGAGGCGTATAATGCACTCCCTTAAAGCCTGCTCTCCATCTGAAGTTGAAACCAGAAAAGCTTGTGGTCAAGGGAACTTCATTTGGGATTCAGAAGTAAAACACCTGCTGACTTTTGGCCATCTTGAGCCAAAGACATATCCTGTCCTGCAGCAGTCACTGTGCCACATTGGTTTTGCAATTCTTCCTTCTTATTGTGACTTTGACTAAAAATTCACCTACGCCACATACTCTAGAACTAGGGCTGGGCAATACTGGGCATTTGGGTGTCAATCCGATACTGATCAATATCGCTGATATCGATACCAATATCGATATTTTTTGTAAATGCGGTGGATGTGACTTGAACCTCCAAATCTGTTTTTAAATCGCTGTGATTTAAGTTGTGTAAGTTTCCCTTGTAAGTTTCCCTTTTTTTTAAAAAAATTACTTGATGAACCAAAAATCAAAATTAGGACAAAGAGTAGAAATATCGATATATGCGGCTCGGTATTGATCCGATACCAACTGGAGATTGATACTATCAATATTTTGGATTGATCCACCCAGCATTATCAAATCTCACCAAAATTTGCATGTACCTAGTACCCGGTGAAAATGAATTTTTGAAGTATTGAAAGCCATCACAGCAGGTAACACCATAAAAAAATGATTTAAAATCTCTTATTTGTATAGATTAATATACATATATTCAAATCATATAGTAGATTACTGATGTATTTATAAGCAAACGTGTCTAAATATGTACATTTAAAATTGAAATGAATTGAAGAATCTAAAAAAAAAAAAAAGTTGGAATCCAATCGATTCAGGCTCTTGTGAACCAAATCGGTTCTGGAAATTATAATCGATACCCAGCCCTAGTTTCATCCCTGAAAGCTGTGGTAGCCTCGCATAAATACTCAGCTCTTTCTTTTGGTTTAACAATAACTTTACTCCCATGGTGCTTCATTGATGGCCCATCATGTTCTAAAGTGAAACTGTCTGTACTTTGGTGCTCTCATCGTTTGGGGATGTAAGGGGAGTTTGGTTTAAAACAAATCCCTCCAGCCCAGCTCTGGGAGGGCCTTAAATGAAGGAAGCGACTAAGGGTTCTTCAGCTGAATCCAGAGGTTTCTCCTCATGTCTTTGGTTTCCGTTGTTGCAGGAGATTGAAACACTTATGCAAAACCACTAAAAAAACTGACCGTTGTGGGGTAAGACGGCTTTTTTCTTACTGTTCTCCAAATTTCACTTTCAACACCATCATTCTCTCTCTTCTCCTTCCAGCCCATAACCTAAATCCAAAGACAACTAATATCAATATGTAATAATAAATATATACATATATTGCATTTCATTTTTAATGTATTTCAAAAATCATTCCTAAAATACAGTTTGGTTTTTCTCAAGTTTTTTTTTACAAATATACCAAATTTAAATCAGTAGCAGACGTGTACGTCACATGACCCTCAATATCCTCTGTCTTAGTAATGAAGTAATTCCATTAGCACACACAAATGCTCTTTTTGTGGCCTTTTGTTGTCTCCTCAAAACAATGACTGCTCATATTTTTGCATAATGTTGAGCTACTTTGCATCTGCCAAACACACAAGCACACTCCTGATTCCTGTTTGATCAGTCCTATTGCCTGTTCTGTGTTGATCCATGTGCAGACCGACTTCTTCAACAGTGTCTGCTAAAACGCTGCACATTCCTCGACATCAAACCCACAGAAGAGACAGAACTCAGTATTTGTCTCTGTTAATCCGATGCTTTCTGGTTAGTAAATCATGTACCAATGCTATCAAGTTTCCTTTTTTAATGCAAACTTTCCATAATTCAGTCCTGAAGGGAGTCTTTTGTCTACACGATCAAAACTCATCTCAGGAGAAGAAGACGGCTTTCAAAAACCTAAGTGTGAACTCTGGGGGTTTGGAGGATGGTGAAAGGACAAAAGGGTGAAAAAGGAACGGCATTTGACTTCAGCGGCCACTTTAGTCAACCGAAGCCGTACAAGGAGCAAAAAAGGAAAAAAGAAAAATCAATACATTGCAATTAAACACAAAGCAAGCCTGTGTTAAGGGGAATTTGTCATTAAATCCAGTCCCTCTGTTACCCCCAAACCCCACAACTCCTTTCAGGGCTTAACGTCTGAGCTGCCCTTCAGTCTGCTGTCCTCTCTTCAGGTCATCTGAGCATTCTATGAGGAGGAGACGGAAACGACTGCAGGGGCAAACGGGGCAGTGGGGTATTGATCCAATCCGTGTCAGCTCTGTATGTGGAGCCGAGCTGCTTTGAAGAGGAAGCAGTCAGTTTACGTCCCGAGTCTGTTCAATCACCCGCTCAAAAAACTATTTCACTCAACAAAATAAAACAAGTTTGCCTTTTTAGGCTCATGGTTTTACTTCACTGAATGAGACCCATTCTGATGACTATTGTGTTTTTGGTTTTTAACATGTTCTTGTGGGATTTTTCCTCATGATGGAGGACATATCAAGAAAGTTCTGCTTAAAACGGCATTTCTGAGTATTTCTTTATTCAAATTGATGTGAATCAGGAGCAGACGAAGAGAAAAAAAGCATAAAAGATCATATTTGTGGTGTAGAAAATACACTGAGCAGACCACAAGTTCTCTGCTCCGGTCCATTCTGATGCATCCACTTCCATGAACGTCTGGACTTTACGACTGGATAGCTCAGATACTGCTGACTGAAATGTATTCAACTAAATGTGAATGGATTTGCCATTAATTGTTGTTTTCTTGTTTTTTTTATACACATATTTAATTTAGACTTGATTATCTTGTAAGAAAATTCCACTGCACTGCTCAGAGCTGGTTGGAATTTTGGCTAAAGAAGTCCTTAATCCCGAATCGGGTCGTTGAAAATGAACCAAAATCGACTATGAATCGTATCGTCAATCTCTAATTATGACATGAATCAAATCTTGATTCCATGAAAGCTGTGTTGAGTGGAAATGTATTAAATACTCACAAACGGAATGTATAAACTGTATTTTCTTGAACTGCATTCACCCTCCTGGAATCTACCCTTCTGTGACCAACACACCAGTCAGTCTCCATACTCCAAGAGGTTTCCTGCTTCTCTTCATGTTCTTCTCCTTGCTTCAGTCAGTTCTTGTGTTTGTCATCATTCCTCTCCTCCATATGTTCACACTCTTTACAAAACAAATGATTGTAAGCCACTGTGGTCTGCTCTAGCACATTTCTCAGGAAATAACATTTTGACTACCAGGTCGCTGATTGAAACCTCCACCAAGTACAGCTACACCATCACCATGTAAACCTAATAAATACGCTCCGTCATCTCTATTCTAGCAGGACCAGACAATTTATTACAAAAAGATGCAGATCCAGCTTGTTCCAAAAGACGTGTCCTTTTGAAATCAAATATGCCTTAAAAAAGTATGTTATAATACAGAGTCCCTAAAGATACATCGAAGCAACAGAAAAAAATTAAAGTAAAGAAAGAAAAAAAAATATGGCTACTACTTGATGCGCAGCAGATAGTATCCAGATAGTGTCTGATGCACAACCAGAGAGTAACCTTGGAAAAAAATAAAATAAATTAAAAAA
>NW_023416898.1:23161-23284 GCF_002922805.2 Oryzias melastigma | reverse complement strand
CTGTGACCAATTTTTGGGGTGACCACACAGTATACACAGTACATCCATATGTTTAAATGTTTATGTTTCTTGGGCGACACGCTGGAAAGACCGGCTTCAAGTTGACGTTGAAAGGCGGAGCCT
>NW_023416898.1:11019-23090 GCF_002922805.2 Oryzias melastigma | reverse complement strand
GTTTCGTGGGCGACACGCTGGAAAGACCGGCTTCAAGTTGACGTTGAAAGGCGTTTTTCATACCCGTTTTACTTCCGGGTATGAAAAAAGTTCACAAAAATAACTAATATTTCATAAATAAATGTTTTTTTTAGTATTCCAAAGGTAATATATGATCATATATATGGGTATAGTTTACTCTGAAAGATGGAAGAAAAGCACGGGATGGCCACTTCATGTTCTGTTTTCCTGTTAGTCCCAAAACATTCCAGTAGTTCTGTCTTCATTGATACTCTCAGTGTGTCTGGTTTTAGTTCATTTCTGTCGGCTCATCTGCTCTGGTTTGTCCCTCTTCTGATTCTCACTTGGTTTCAGGTGTTCCCTGAAAAGAGTTTGGACTTTAGCAAAGTGAGAGGACGGCTCTGTTCTCTGTTACCGCTTCGTAGTTCACACCTGTGAGAATGATCTCCACCGAGGTGAATGACAAAACATTATTTTGCAAAACTGAGCAAATCACCAGCAGAAATGTAGCTTTTTCCTCTTTTTATCCTCATTCTTTTCTGATCTCGATGCCAAAATGTCTTACTCCTCTCGTCTCTTCCCTCCCCCTTATGCCTCTCCACTCTTGCTAGCTGTTAGAAGTTATGGTTTGTGGCTGGTGAGTTGACAACGCTACAGCAGAGGGCAAGATAAGGCTGTGACCTTTCTGACCGAGGATGGAATGAATACATTTACTAGCCGTGTGATGGGGGCTGGAGCGGCGGAGGGGAGGCACAGGAGCGAGATGAGGGGGCGGAGTGTGCTCTCCCTTGGTACTTGGTGCCCTGACCACATCTGCTGTATCCATAACAAGGGCTTCAGGGGGAGGTGGATCGTCTACCCCCCGGGCTACTATTGGATGATGTCCCAAAATGAAGGCCTCTTGCAGTGAGGCCACGATTCATCAGCCTGAATAAATCTACGTGCTTATGTGAAAAGGAGGGAAGGAGTAACAGCACAGACACATTCATGCTAACACTTCGGTTTGTCTACTGTAGTGCTGTCGTGCGATTCCATTTCCTGGTGTAATTAATTAACAGGAACCTTCAATAATTAACCAATTAAGTCTATTTCCAACCTAACCTAAGAATTGCTGCAAAAACTTCATTTTGTTGTTCCTTTATTGAAATTTGGGAAGGGGCTGTTCCCCCTCATGAACATGAGGAGCCACTTGTTTTTGTGGATTGGAAGGGGCTGGTCCTCAGGTTTTTAGAGGAATGCTCAGAAATGCATGAATGGATCAAATTAACACTTTGTGCTTGTTTTTCATGGGGAATAAACATTAAAACCTTAAAATATGGATTTTGATTGACCCTTTAAGATTTTTTTAGCATTACAAAAGCACAAATGTATCTTATATTTGTAAATGTGCCTGACAAATGTAGTTTACATGTAAAGCAAACCCATTTCTATGTATGGACGTTACAACTTAAACATACTTATGAAATGAATGAAACTGTATTGAAGCAGAAAAAAGGGTTTCTATCAAACCCATGTTACTCCAATTATTATTATTTTTTGTTTCATTATCTCTTTTTTAGTGTAATTTGTTTCACTCGTAGTCAAATTTAACAGAAAAGAATTGAGAAATGTCTGATGTCAAAGGAATCCCGATATAAGAGGCGATGTTAACTGCGAGTTTGACTCTGTTTGCATCCGGGTCTCCCTTCTGATCATGTGTGTGTACACTGAGGTTATGGTTTATCCAGAAGCCCAGTGGCAAAAGCAACCTGCTGCCAGCGTCGACGGTTCTCCCTCAGAATGTGTGTGAATTGAGTTCAGAGGTCAGTGGTCATGGGCAATCAAGAGTAAATGGAGCCTGTATAACATTAGAAAAAGAGCTTTAGAACAAAGCCGAGGTTATAGTCAGTGTGTGCTGCACGCTGACTATAGCACAGAAAACAAACCTTTGCTGCTGTTACAGGAATTATCAATGTTTCTGTCAAAGTGTGACCTCAGTGATGGGCCTTTTCCTTAAAAGAAGGTTGTGTCCTTTTTAGAGTTAAAAATACTGTATGGGGTGGTAATCAAAACGTGCAGTTTGTGAGTTTTAAATGCTACGGTCACAAATACATCTGCCATCACGCTGGGTAGGTACCAGCAGGATCTTAAAGAATTCGTGCCACCGCTTGATATTTGGAAAAATTGCTGCCGTGGTCACAGATGTAGACGGGGAGCGGTCAGGCCGGCAGCAGCTCTGGTTCCACGATGTGTAAATGTCTCCGGATGGCGGCCGTCCATATCAAGTGCCACCAACCACGACCCCCACCGCTAACCTGGGGGTACTGTAAAAATGGAAACATTGGATAAAATAACAAAAGTTCTGTAATTTGTTACATTTAAAATATTATTTTTGATCAAATTAAAATTTAAACTGAGTAAACCATCAAGTCAAACTTTTAATTTGATGAAACCTAATCATTTTAAATGAAACAAATTACAGAAGTTTTGTTCATTGATCCAACGTGTCTCTTTTTACAGGGTATACAAAAGGCGGCCGCTCTACACCACTGGTCATTCACAACTCAGATTTTGAGCACACATTACTTATATGATCTTTGCAATTTACAAATGTACACATTTTAAGACAACTTGCCTGTCAAGAAACACAATGTTATGTCTCCTTAGTATTCTTCTTAACATCAACTGCTATTCGTCAATACTCAGGTCTCTGAGTCTTTGCGGTGCACTCGCCACCATGAGCAGTTTCTGCTGCATCAGTGCAGTCTCTGCATTTGGACTCAAAGGTGTCAGGATCGCCAGATTGACGTCTGATCATCACCGAGCACCTGACCCATGTCAACAGCCCCCGTTGAGATCTACTGGACGATTTCTAACAATTGGATGGTGGCAGTGGGACGGCAGCACATGTGCATGGGGGGGTGGCAGTCTGAAATCAGCCAATCATCAGAGGATTTTGGAGACTTTGGAGACCCTCCCATCAGTCATTTATCGCTCTGCTGCCTTCCTACCACAAGTTTGTAGTTATGACACAGACAATACGCTGGGTGGGGCCACAAGCTTCCTGCTCCGCTCCATTCTGATCATCCACTTGCAGACAAATAGATCCATGAACGTCTTTGTTTTCCTGGTCAGAGCTGGAATCTGGATCTAAAAGAAATAACTTGCTGCATCAACAAGCTTATGTTAGCATGAACTCACTGTTTATCTGTGAACCAATCAGTCTTTTTGGAAAATCTACTTCTAACTGTATTACAGTTGTGTCCACCACATGTGTCTAAATCTGATGTTTTCTTTTTTGGATTTTTTTTTCTGGCTTGTATAGCAATGGAGGGTAAACTAGGGTCATATGCAGCCCATTAAACTGAATCTATTTTAGTAAATTAGGTTACGTCAAACATTTTCTAACGTGCCAGATAACCAAGAAAAATTTTGGTAAGAGTGGTTTATTATTATTATAATAAGCTTAAAGCATAAAAATGGATTCTACACCAATGCTTTCATGCTTACTTAGTACAAGGAGAAAAGGGATTAAAGTGCAATAACGCTATAACGATGGACCATGTTTCATTCTCTTGTCTTGTATTTTTAATTCACATAAACTTCAACACAGGCTAGGTTTTATTTTGAAAGAACCCTCAATATTTGGGGTCTGAAATGTGCAATATGTGAATAATAATTAAACATTTTAGTTTTATAAATTCAACACATTTACAGACAGAACATATCAGAAACATTTTGACAGATTTTGGCAAATCATATGGTGAATAAGGATGATCCTGTGTGATGCAGGGAAAAAGGAAGTCACATGAACCTCTGTCAAAATGTGTAAACTATTTCATATGTCTTTATGTTTATGCTTTATTTAGCAAAAAAAAACAAAAAAAAAAAACAATTGTTCATTGATATTTATCACTATAGCATAAATAACATAACATAAATTCAAATCTGCATCTTATTTTTCTAAAGGGTGCAGTCAGACTTTGTGGCTCTAACTGAGTTGTTGTCAGTGAGAAATCAACTCAAATTGCTCTTTAAGTATTGAAAGTTGCAGACCTCTGGTCCATGTACTGTAGAGTAAAATAGAAATTTACAATAATTTTTTGGTCAGTTAGAAACTGGACCAAATGGCTCTTTTAGCATCAGAGGTTACAGCCCTCTCCCATAGATAGTGACTAAAGAAGAAAATTGATCTTAGTTTAGGTGCAGAAAGTCATTCTGTGTTTCTGTGGTGTTGGAAGATTTGTTGTTTTTCTGACGTTCATGTGTATTTTCCTAGTTGGTCAGTCATGTTCCTGATCATACCGATACCACCTGAACGCAGCATTTCTCTTTTCCCTGAAGGACATCAACTTATTGGTGCAACTGGCTTTAAAGGGAGAGCAAACGGCACCATTTTGAAATAAAAACTCCTAAATTTTTAGTTTGAAATGATTTCCAATCAAATTAAAGCATGATTTTGTTCAGACTCCATGTTATTTCCTTCTCTTAGGAGGTAGATGATCTGGAAACGCAACACATTTGCTCGCACATTTCGGACACCATGCTCACTACTTTACTTTTGCTTTACTAAACGCCGGACATGATGTCACTGATTTTAAGAAGTGAAAATCAAATCATCATCAACAAAAACATCAAACAGTAAGAAAGTCAAAGTAGGATCAAAGAAATTTGAGTGTTTACATGTTAAATGAGGGGGTGAGCGGTGCAACTGATAGACTTCCGCACAGAAAATGTACCCACAATGCATGCTAGCTTTTTTGCAAAGACTTCTGGGAAATTTCTAGCACACTCAATTTTGGAATAAAAGCAAACACACTATTTAGTGCTCCATATAGGGAGGGGGGAGGGGAGGGGGTGTCGGACATAGCATATGTCTCTTGGGTTGTGAGTTCCCTATTTGGTTTGTGACTTTTTTTTTTTTGGTTGTGTGTTGTAGTAGTTGTGCTTTCCTGACTTGTTGTAGCGCCCTCGGGCTATGTGGCTTTGCATCAAACCTGGCAACCCGGAAATCAGGCTGGATTTAGTGAGCCCCGGACAGAGCAGTGTGTCAAGAAACGTCTAAAATGAAGGGATGGATGTGTTGTTGAATTTGATAAAGAAGAGAGACACGCAAAAATAACGTAATTTACAATTTTGTATACATATAAGAGGTTTATAATAGAATGCGCTCCTATCATTAAAGATTCATTACATATTCTTCCTCTAAGACTGACTGAAGACTCAAGCTGCTGAATTTGGGGAGTCTAGAAAGAGGATTCATATGAGAAGTTTTTGTGGATGGACCCGCCTGGCCTTAACTCATTCTTGCATCATCATAAAACATCATTCAATCCACCACCACGGCCAGAAAGAAGCCATAACACATTAGCATAATGCAGTGTACCCTTATGCTAATCTTCCCCGTACTCGTCCATGAACAAGAGCCATTTTCCTCTTTACATTCATTCTTTCTCCCCATTCTGTCCTCGGTGTGAACAAGTGCTTCGCACCAAGCCGCCGTGTCGAGGGCTGTGAAAGATTATGGAAACAAAATAGGCTCTCTTAAGTCCCCCGAGCTATTCAGACGGCAGTGTGAAAGTCTGTGATTGCAAGAGGAGCAACAGAAGCACATTACGGCTGAAATGACACCGCTCTCCTCCTCTGAGGGGTGTAAGTTACAGCGAAAATGGGTAGAGGGAGGTGAGGGTGATCAATGTGTGTGGGGGGGTTCAGACCCCTTCTTCGTCTGCACTGACACACGTAGTTCCTTTTGAATTTTCCTGGCCGTGTGTGAATCACAGAGGATGACTTGATTACTTTCTGCATGGGCTGGAGCCAGAAGCAGTGCAGACTGAATGAATGAATGAATGAATGACCGACCGAATGACCGACTGAATGAATGAATGAATGAATGAAAGAATGAATGAATGAATGAATGACCGACTGAATGATTGAATGAATGAATGAATGAAGGAATGACCGACTGAATGATTGAATGAATGAATGAATGAATGACCGACTGAATGACCGACTGAATGACTGACTGAATGAATGAATGAATGAATGAATGACTGAATGAATGAATGACCGACTGAATGATTGAATGAATGAATGAATGAATGAATGAATGAATGAATGAATGACCGACTGAATGACCGACTGAATGATTGAATGAATGAATGAATGAATGAATGAATGAATGAATGGATGAATGAATGACTGAATGACTGAATGAATGAATGAATGAATGACTGAATGAATGAATGAATGAATGAATGAATGAATGAATGAATGAATGAATGAATGACCGACTGAATGACTGAACAAATGAATGAATGACTGAATGACTGAATGAATGAATGAATGAATGAATGACTGGTTTGATGACGTGTTTACTTGATTGATCAAAGAGATGAAATAGTTGATCTTTTATCTTTTTGAGGTTAGCTTTCTAAATGTACTCTTAACTTGTGCAGTTTAAATTTAAAAGAGAGGCCATATGAATTGATGATAAAAGGCCTATCATTGTGTAACAGCAGCAATCTTCTCATTCTCTTCTGCTTTTTTCTTGATCATCAACATGATGTTAAGGCCTCTCATGTCAGGAGATAATATACTGAAGATGGATCCTAACATGGTAGGGTATGCACTTTAGATTGCGTTGGCAGTTAGGTCACACCATTGACCATAAGACTGAGTGACTCCTCCCCCTGGCGATCCAAACAGGAAGTGGCCGCTGGCTCCAAGAAGCCTAAATCCCATAGTCTTATATTACTCAGTTATTCTATTTGTTAGAATAACAGTTCTTGCTCTGATACCTTTTTAACAGGTTCTCACTAATTCTAATGTCGTGTTCACACTGGACGCGGAAGTGCAGCGAAGTTGCAGAATCCACTTCACCTCCATCAAAACACTAGAGATGTCTGTTTTCTTGTTCTTGAAATTATTTTAGAGAAGTTTTGAGTTTCTGGGACTCCTAACATCCAGAGTGAAGAGGATCCAGAAGTGTAAAAACGTTGCGTTATTTTGACACAGTGCTGTATCCTGTTGATGCTTCTGACACGGTCAAACAGCGCCATGATGATTTTCCCTCACTCCACTGCTTCTATGAGTATGAGAAGTCTTCCTTTTCCTTCTGTAATCCACTGTGACCCTCTTGGTCCTGCTGGTGTTTAGGCTGAGGTTGTTGCCTCCAGACCATTTCATTAGGAGGTGGAGCTCCTCTTTGTAGTATATCCTATTAGTGTAGACGCTGAGTCTAGAGCTGCCAGGAAAGAGTTCTAGAGGAAGACCAAAGAGGAGGTTGATGGATGAAGATGGCTGCTGCTGTTTCCCAACCCTGGTCCTCGGGGCACACTGTCCTGCATGTTTTCCATGTCGCCCTGCTTATGCACACCTGATTCAGCTCATCATCAGGCTCAGCAGAAGCCTGACAATGACGGCCATCAAAGGCAGGTGTGTTTGAGCAGGGTTGGATTAAAAAAATGCCGGACAGTGTGCCCTGAAGACCAGGGTTAGGAAACACTGGAGTAGAGGATGCAGGAGACAGGGTTAGATGGGGGAAGCTGATTGGCTGTGGCGACCCCTGAAGGGAAAAGCCGGAAAGGAAAAGAAGAAGAAGGTAGTGGCAGGTCTGTTTACAGTATTTTTGTATTTACTCATAAATGCAGCAGAAATATAAAATAATGAATGATATAAATATAGTGAAAAACATTAGGACAGTAGTGAGAGTGTTGCGTGCAGCTGTCTTGTGAGGACTAACACCTGAGTGCAGCAGAGTTCAGAGAAACACAGAGAATTAACTTTAAGGTTCTCATGGACTAAAAAAAATGTGAATCCAAATCAGTTATGCATCCATGTTTGCTTCTTCCTTCTGTCCTTCAAGCAATTAATGAACACTTGAAATGAACCAATTTCTATTCTAACGTATTGCCTGGTTTGCATCAGACGCTGCAGCTCAAACTTTGCTGCTATTGGCCAGAAGAAAAAATCCTTCAGACGTCATTTCAGATTTATGCAGTAAAAGAAGAACAAGCCTAAAAAAATATGTTAAATAAAAAAAGAGGATCTGAAAAATAATCTATTGTCTTTAAAAAAAAGCTGGATTTTAACATATGTGAATTATTTACCACCAAAGGAGTCAGAAAAGAGACAGAAAATGACACAAACATTAATATATCTGTTGATACTTTCTTCAGATGTTTCTATTTAAAGAAAATAAAACAAAAACATTTTAACATCTTTATCATTACAAATATCAAAGCTTTTTTTCTTTTAAGTGGTGGATTAGGTTTAGTTTGTAAAAAAAAAAAAAAAGAGTTTGAGGTTAGGTTGTTTGCAGAAAGTGTCCCTTGGTGGAAGTTACAACAAGAGACTCATCTCATAATATTTAATCATATTTATATTTCTCATTTTGTTGCAGTGTAAAACATTACTACTGAATTTTAAGTAATATTTTATTCAATACTTATTCAGTTTCCTAATGTTACACTGACTTTATAGACAAAATGTAAATTGTTTAAAGTTAGACTATCATAGTAATAGAAAAGGAATCCAAGCAAAGTCTAATATTTGTTATTTTAAATTTTTTTTTTTACTTATTATTGTTTCTTTTCCTGAATATAGAACCAAATTTGCTGCTTTCATGAGTTGTCCTGATTTTCCAGCTGTCTGACCTCATGTTTTAGAGAGAGAAGTCTATAAATCCAGATGACATGACTTAATGTCAAGACATGAATGTAGTGCAGTTGGAAAACAACTTGCACTGTATTGATCAAAACTCCAAGTCAAAATTCATAGTTCATACTTAAACAGATCAAACTGTAGCTTCGGAAATCCTATTTGTACTAAAGGAAGCCGTTCTTCAACAGAATGAAAGACACAAACTGCTGCCAACCTTTAGGATTAGACTGCCATCTGCTGGACAGCTGGATGCATTACGCACAAGCTCTTTAAAGGGCCTGTGCTAGGGGTCTGCAACCTGAGGCTCTGGAGCATCATGAGGCTCTTTTATTCCTCTATTGTGGCTCTTCTGCTTCGAAGAAAACGTGAAACTTAACTAATATATTAATTTATGTTTAGATTTTTGATATGTCAGATAGACCTAACTGATTAAAATGATAGTAAAAGGTTTAATCTAGTGTCAGAGTGGTTTATAATCAGAGTGACATTATCTTATTGCATTTACATGTATTGATTTCAAAGTAATTTGATTTCAAGTTTTTATTAACTAGTAAAAGAAGAAAAAGGATGAAGGAACTCAAAAGTCAATGATGGAAAATCTCCTGTTTCTTGCATTTTTAATTAAAGTAAATTTGCTGGAGCTGCAGGATCTGATTAAACACAGGATGTGCTTTATTTTGAAAGGAACTATTGTCAAAAGTGAAAGAAGTTACATTTGTTACATACAGAAAAACTCAATTGTAGACAACATTTAAAAATGAATTTATAAATGAATGGCTTTATGGCCACAAAATCATAGCGTGTATTTTTCTAACTTTGAGGTGAAACTTTGCGGAGAAAAGTGGCTCGTCAGAATCGGCTGAAATTATGGTGCTAACAATTAAAACATTACAGTATGTTAACAATTTTGTTTTCAAGCGTCACCTGTAACCCCTCAAGTGTTACCTGTCTAATCTAAATCTAATCTAACACCAAAGGTTACATGAAGACAAACGTCCCAAAAGTAAACTTGTAGATCGACTGAAGATGCCGTTTCCTCATGATTTTTGATGAGGCTGCTGTGTTTTTTTCACTGGGTTTTCATGGACTCCACTACATCCTCGGATGCCGGTTCTGCCTCCCTCTTGCTCTCTCTCCTGGAGCTGCGGTTTGGAGTTCCATTCAAGACGTTCTCTGACATCTGCAGCGTCTGGAAGTGTTTTCTGGATCCCAGGAGGGAGGGATTGTTCACTAGGGTGTACAGCAGCTGCCACCGGATACAAATCCTCCGACTGCTGGTCTTCTTATCGGTACTGTTCTGGTGAATCCCTGAAAGCACCAAGGAGAATAAGGCAAACTGAGCGAGCGGCCTCTGGTCACTCGCAAGACGGCGCCAGAAACAATTTGTAGCTGGAAGTGGAAATTTCTCAACTTTAGGAAATTCTCTTAAAAATGATATTTGAGCTTTTAAATGTGAATAAACTGAAACAGTTCAGTGTGGAGATGAGCTTCAAATAGGACAGAGAACCTTCGTTTCTTTATTTCTCTCATGTAAATGATAACAAGTGTTGAGATTTGAATAACTACAACCATTTAAAAGCTAGAGCAGACAATCTCAGATGCTGATGAGGAGACGCGACTTTGGCTGTCGTTGCCATCCTCGTCTTTACCAAAGCTCTGAAACCAAAGCAGTGAGGACCGCCCGTCTTCCAGCCACATGGGGGAAATGTAACCTAAAACTCAAGTATTTTGCAACACTTTTAACATTAAATGTTTGAGCATCTAAAAAAATGAAAAAAAACTAAGAGCCACATTTTTTCTCTGTGGCCAGATTGTCTTGAGCTGAGCATCAAAAGGGTCTAAAAACATCCTTCAAATGACAAAATATGTGTTGGACTTTGAAAACCCTAAGTTACATTTCCAATATTTGTTCTCTGTTTGTCCTGGAGTCTTTATGGAATCCAGAACAGCTCGACGTCCTTCACATACACAACGCGGGGCAACAGATTATTTGTCAGTCACACATCTGCAAACTGTCTCAGATGATCACTAAAGACCTTTACTTTTTTAAGTGTGACAACTTGTAGAATTGATGACAAACTCACTTTTTGTGTTTCTTCTTTTGACTTGCAAGCAAAAGCATTGCATTGCAAAAAGCATTTTTTTCATAATGTAGGAGATATCTTAAAAAATAAGTTCATTCCGCTCCATTCTGATGCATCCACTCACAGACAAACAGATCCATGAACGTCTTTTCCTCGTCTGATCTGGAATCTGGATCAAAGTTTTACAGCTGGATAGTTCTGATATTTCTCACCGTTTTTGCTGCAGAGCTAACGTTAAGTTGGGGGTGTAAGCTAGCAGGAGAGGGTGTAAACAGAGAACTCTCAGTTATGGGTGATGGGTAGGGACAGGTTGCTTTCCTCTAACAGCACAACTCAAAGGGGAATTTGTAATACACTCCTGCCGCTCTGCAGAAACTATGTTATTGAAAATGACACAAATTTTTAGATTTTGGCTAAAAACAGCATCATCATGATTAAAAGACCACTGGGAACACTATTAAAAGAGCTCAAAAGAGGATTAGAGTGGGTCTTTGGGCTTATTAGTGTAAAAAAGAAAAAAAAATAATAATTTGCAACCAAAGCTTGTAGCTGTGATGCAGGCTCTGGGAAGACAACAGATTTATGGGTCTATTAAGGAATTATGCTTATATGTCTGTATTAAACATTTTTGTAGATTTTAACAGGTAACCAAACACTAAACCAACATTTTTTGCCAGTTGACCTCTATAAACGGGGCTTTAAAAATGCTGTCTGGTGATCATACCCAAAAGCAGCGGAGGTCGCCTAGAACAGTGGAGCTCACTCCGCTAGCTCAGAGTGGAGGAAGTCGCTCCGCTACTCCGCTAGCTTACTTGCTAAACTGGTCCTTGGAAAGCTGGCTGTCCGGTAGACAGAGAGCCGCTGTGGGATGGGGAGGCAACCTGCATAGGCCTCCTGAACCTTATGATTTGTTTTTTTTGTTTGTTTTCATTGAGACAATAATTAAAAAGATCCTACAGTTACCTCAAGCTAACCTCGCTGTCACAGTCAATCACAGATCCAGACCACACCTCCCCCGCTAAGCCCGCCTCCCCTAGCCCTGCCCCTTTTTTGCCTATTTAAAATCCGGGCTGTGAGTGGGGTCAGCCTGGTTACGCTTTTACCTGGAGAGACATTGAATTGTTTTTGGCAATCTGACTCCTGCCTTCACCTTTCAGAGTGTCGTTACATTTAGGATTACATCGTTGATATTTTTAGATTAACAAGGCAGTTTGTGTTCTGTATCCACTGAACTCTTCCTCTTCTTTCCTGAAAGAACTTCAGGAAACAAACATAAAATATTTGTTCGATGGTTATTGTGAGCATAGAGTTTGTGTTAACAAAACAAGTTAAGATCTTTCTACC
>NW_023416898.1:0-3570 GCF_002922805.2 Oryzias melastigma | reverse complement strand
ACAGACCAGCAGGGGATAATACAGGACCGGGTAGTAGAAAATAGCGACTATCTTCATGTATTCTGAAAGAGAAAAGGGGAGAAATCTGTCAAGTGCGACCAACTCAAAACTCAAGATTTACAATTTTAACAACAAATCATACAAGTGATCGATCACCTTTAATGTTTGCTGGTGTGTCTTGATAGAAAGGAAGAGGGTCTGGAGCAACCACCACCGTTGCAATTTTGGTGAAGATCAGTCCAAAAACAGCCACAACTGGACCCTTTTCCTGAGTCTGGTCAAGAAAGTTGGCTGGGCTATAGGATCACATCGAAACTTTAGGATGTTTTTTTTTTGTGAGAAAGGAAGTAAATGTCTCTTTTATTTCTCCTCTACTTACCTGAAGATGCTGGAGGATGCTCTTGCAAATCCTTGACAGAACTTGTTTTTCCTGGTTAGAGCTGCTAAAATCAACAGAATCACAAGCTGAAAGGAAATAGAAAAAAATAGTGAACAGGTAAATTTAGGAAATAATACCCTCCAAGAATTGGGTTTGTTTTTCTGCACTTCATTTAAAAAAAATCCCCAAGTCAACCTCTTGGCATAGGTGTTGCCCTAACATTTTTAATAGGATGGACAGCCAGCACAGATAATTTTGAAATTAAAATATCAAACGCACATTTGATGTTTTCAAACCAAAAAATATAAAGACAATCCTTCCAGATTTGGTTCTATTTTGTACTGCATCTCTAGCACATTCCCAGAAAGATATTTTTAATGATTCATTACATTTATAACAGTGATGAAGGGATGAAAACCAACATGCTGGCTCCAGGATCCTGAGGGGTCATCAACATGTGAATAAAGTGAGTCAGGATGGAAGAGCTGAGCACAGAGACCAGTGCTTTGGTAAAAACTCAAGACTGATTCCTTTAGAAAAAACTGAGGATGTGGTTTATTATTTTACAATCAGTTGTTTGCTACTCTCAGTGTGTTCATATAAACTCCTCTTGGAATTAAAGCTGAATCTCATTGAGGGGGAGGGGGGGGTGTTACAGGGTTTTGTGATAACATGAGTGTCATCCGTAATTACATTACATGTTCATATGCACACATACACCCCATCACACAGTATCCACACAACTGTTTACAGTCTTAAGCACATCTATGCAAATTGACAGTATCCATAGAAGACTTCCTAGCACACATCACTCCTCGTGCACACAGACATGAATACATGGGGTTGTACTCCAGCANTGAGTGTCATCCGTAATTACATTACATGTTCATATGCAGACATACACCCCATCACACAGCATCCACACAACTGTTTACAGTCTTAAGCACATCTATGCAAATTGACAGTATCCATAGAAGACTTCCTAGCACACATCACTCCAACCGGCACCTCCTCGTGCACACAGACATGAATACATGGGGTTGTACTCCAGCAAATAAGCAAACATCCACCGCGTGTTTCCTGATGTGTACTTGATCACACTGAATGCTCCAGTGAGAGCGGAGAGCCCAGCAGCAACCACCCACCCACAACCGACTGGACCCCCACCATGGGAACAGAAGGTTACGCAGCATCCTCGGCCGAGGGGCAAGGGACCAGAGAGGGGAGGATCCCCAACCATGAAATGCCTTGATTCCCCTGAGCGGTCCAGACCGATTCGGTCGGACTTTTGAGCATTTCCATCACATAATGGACCAGTTAACCAGGACCGACTGGTCCCACTTCTGGTCCTGTTAGCCATAGGTCCATAGAAAAATGGAATGGACCTGTTAGGGCGGAGCTTCTGTCGTCACGTGATGTAACCCATTGATTGGTGGAGTAGTTTGAGTGTGTGTTTGTTGTAGTTTATGTGTAAATTTGTGGTAGTTTTGGGAGGTTTAAAGTAGTTTATGTGTGCACCTGCTTTTGTACGTTTATGTAGCGTGCATTTATAGTAGCTTGCATGGGTTTGCAGAGGTTTGCTTTTTTGTCTTTGTAATCATGCATTTTTGTCTACAATCGTACATTTCTTAGTTTGCAGTGGAAGCTGAGAGTGTCAGTAGTAAATATGTTTCTTCTTTTTTTTTATTACTTATATACATTTACTTCTGTTAGTGTTGAGTAGACTCACAGATATGGACAATATGCATATATGGAAGAGCTTGTCATCTGCCGTGGGGCTGCATGGTAAAATCACCCTGACAGAGAAGCAAAGAAACAAATAAAAAGCAACACAATCTGTCAAAAGAGCTAAAATCTGGTTTGTAACAACAATAGGTCAACACACAAAATCGTAGCTCATATTCATTATTCTAAAGTAAACCAGAAAACATTTAATCATCAAGTTAGTTATGAACCGTTGTAGTTGTACTCACTCTTTAGGTGGTAAAGTTGGCTCTGCGTTGGTGTACCAGCTGTTGTAGTCATAGTACGAGTATTCAAAAGGCTCAGGCTCCACTTTGCTGTGATTCATTGCTGCAGCGTGATGAATTCCAATAGTTTATTCTGGTCCTTGTTCAGCGATCTGCAGGAGCTGCAACCTGTTGGGGAAATTTTGCCCAAATACCACCACAAAAACCAGATCAAGCAAGTTCTTAGACTCAGCAGATTATCAACCGCAAAGAGGGGAGGGAAAGGGCAGGGGGGCTTAAAATTCATAAGAAAGAGTGAGAGGAACACCAGAAAAATAACAAAACAAAATATAAACTTGGGGTTTAAAAGGAGGAAAGTCATTGGATCTAGAGAATGTCGCCACAGTAACATTTTTTGATTTTGGAAATTGTTACTATATTTTCCTTAGATTTTCTGACAAAAAGAACAAACTAGTAATACGAGGTCTGAGGACTGCTGTGTTCATCTCTGTGTGTTTGTTTATTCAAATAGTAAACATTGTATATCAATATACATTTTCATACCCTTTTTTAAAGTAAATGTCACAACTTTGTACTCCTTTGGGTACAACTGTGAGAGTGTGTTGAGATTAGTTTGTTATTTAGTGCTGCAACATGGGGTGAACCTGCCAGCCTCTCACTGCCCGTGGCTTAAGAGACTAATCTTTTTACATGATGAAAACCTCTTGCTCAAGAATGGAACCCATTGTGAGAAACAAACATTTGAAAAAGCAGATTAAACGTGCTGCCACATGAGGGGAGGACCATTTTGTTTTGACGCGTTTTTGGTGCCTTTATTTTTACACCACTTTACCATAAGGAAGAGCCTCCTATTGCAATTAAAAGTCAGATGAGTGTAGATAGCCTTTAGATGGATTGATGATCCATCCAGGGTGTACCCCGCTTTTCCCAACTGAAACTGTGTAGGCTTCAGCAGCCCTGTAATCCCAAAAGGGATTATGGGGTTTTAGAAGATAAATTGATAGATGTAGATAACGTGCACACAAACATTTACATTACAGGTGGATTTATTTGAGTTCAAAACATTTTTGGACACAAAAGGCCGAATGGGGCAGCTGTGGTGCAGAGGTATAGCGGTCGGACACTGATCAGAGGATCATAGGTTTGGTTCCTGCCTCACCCTCCCATGTGTCAAAGGGTTCTTGGGATAAACACTGAATCCCACAGTGCCCCTTGCTGGTT
>NW_023416897.1:406554-407370 GCF_002922805.2 Oryzias melastigma | reverse complement strand
AAAAGCCTGACAGCGTCTTTCATAGTGCTGAATAATTGGGTTCACGGAGTTCATGACAAAAACATAATGTGTTGGATCGGGATCTTCCGAGGGTCAATAACAAGTGCCTTACACATTTACTAAGCTGCTCTGTACATGTATCTCTCCATCTGCCACGTCCATGTCTCTAGAGGTGTCCAGCAGACCACATAATCCCCCCAGAATCTCCTCTGAGCTCTTAATCTGCACTTAAACTAAAACTCTACTAGTTTAATTCTTTCAAATAAATAAAGAGTTTGTTGATATGTTGTCATAATTCACATTACTGCTAATGAATTAGCACGTTTTGGATTGTCAAATCAGATTAGAAGTACTTTAAAAGGAAGGGCTAATCCACCACGACCTTCACATGTTCATGTGGAAAAACGAAAGAAAAGTAGAAGCAAAATAATGAGGAAGAAAGTCAAAAACTTTGAGGAACAATAACTTTCATATTTCGTCATGGACGGTGTAAGGAAGGCGCCCAGTGTCCATGTAGTTCTACACTTGATAAACAACAGATGAATAATATATGCATGAAATTAGAGTGTTTTTAAGAAAAGCTATTCTTCCAACATCACATGGTGGTCGGCACAGCTCATTGTTTTCATAATTTGTGACAGGATTGGACTATACGTACAGATTCTGCAATAATGTCTTTTATATTTGTTTTAATGTTTTGTAATGTATACATATACATTTTTTGATTTTTATCAAAATGTATCTTAGGTGATTGTCTTACATTTGTATTTTAATATAAGACCAACAGTTGCAGCCACAAATCAGAGGTAAATTTCT
>NW_023416897.1:403818-406486 GCF_002922805.2 Oryzias melastigma | reverse complement strand
TACAATGCGTTTAATGTGCACTGTCCCTGAAAAATAAATAAATAAACTTCGAGTCACCCGTCGTGACAGACCGTGCCCACCGTACCCTCACCCCGAAACCACGAGCTGGAGAGCGCCCCAGAGCTATGATCGTCCGCCTGCACTACTTCACTGACAGGTAACAAAGGGGGGAGACCACCCGTGCACATCTTCCTGGACATGAGCCCCGAGGTCAGCAAGCTACGAGCATTTTCAACCCGGTAAAAGTGAAACTGCGGAGCACAGGAATCCCATACAGGCCGTTCTACCCTGCGAAGCTGCTGATAACGGTAACCAACACCAAATACTTGTTCATGGATCCACAGAAAGCTGAGAAATTCGTCAAGACCCAGACCCAGGCTCCAAATCATGCTACCGACAGAGAAGGATAATTTAAAGGTACACATTTCTTTTCCTCCTCGAACTTAAGGATACTAAAGACACTTTTGAATGGGTGGGGGTCAGCCTCCATACCCAAATCATGATGAGGAAAGACTTTAAAAATTTCATTTCATTCAATTTTTTTCATTTCATTTATTTCTTTCTCTCATGTGCCATCATAATCTACAATAAACAAAAGGTCATACACACAACATAAAAGAAACAGAAACAATGTAACACATGAGTGAAAAGGGGCATGATGAAGACCAGCTCTTATTATTCATGCCCCTCAAACAAAACACTACACAACTTTGGCCTTCCAGATCACATCCATCTATATAATCACTTACATCTTTTTAAAACAGCTTATCATTTTCAAATGTAACTTTTTTATACAGTCTTTTTAACAGCAGAATTGTTTGTGAACTTTTTATTTCAATGATTAAGGAATTCCACAGTTTTATTCAAGAAAACACAAAACCTTTTTGTCTTAATGAAGTCCGTGCAAAAGGTAAATAAAAGTCTCCTTTTCTTTGACTATTACAGTAATTAATTTAAATTTCCCACAGATATGCTCTGGAAGCAATCTGTTTTTGATCTTCCACATGGTCATAACTGTACTTAACTGAACAAGATCTGGAAATTTGAGGTTGTTGGTTTTAACAAAAAGTTCATGGGTGTGGTCTCTTGGTCCTGAATGATTTATAATTCTCATAACTTTCTTTTGTAGTACGTTTAATCTATTGGTGTAACACTTGCAAGCCTTTCCCCACACCTCATTGCAATAGAGGAGGTATAAAATGTGCAAGACATCTTTATCTAGAATATGTTTTACTTCATATAAAATGCCAAGGTTTTTACTTATTTTCTTACTTATATAATCAATATGAGATTTCCAACTAAGTTTATTATCGAGTACAACTCTAAAATTTTTATTTCAGAAACGTTATTAATAACAACTTCCTTAATTTTAATTTTTCTATTTTCTCCATAATTTCTTGTCCCAAAAATCTTACATTTTGTTTTTTCCCAATTTAGAACTAATTTGTTTGCATCAAACCATCTTTGTAATATAACCACTTCATTTTCCATGTTTGTAATGACTGATTCTAAATTACTCCCTGAACTGTAAACAGTCGTATCTTCAGCAAATAACAGAAAATGTATATGTTTTGAGATTGCATGGATGTCATTGATAAATAATATAAATAGTTTGGGCCCGATTACAGAACCTTGTGGAATTCCAGACAATGCTGTTTCACATTTTGAATTATTAATCTGAACATATTGTTGTCTGTTTTCAAGGTAACTTTCCAACCATTAAAATACAACACCTCTTATACCATAATTGCCCAATTTTGCTAACAAAATACTGTGGTTTACAGTATCAAATGCTTTTTGCAAATCAAGAAATTAACTAACCATGAAATGTTTTTTGTCAATTGCAGCAAGGATCTCGTCTGAATGAGTGCAGTAGAGGTTGATCTATCAGATCGAAACCCATACTGATATTCAAAAAGTAATAGATTTTATTCCAAGAAACACATCCAATTTTTGTGTGAACCATTTTTCTATTATTTTTGAAAATTGTGAGAGTATGGATACTGGCCTGTAATTAGTAAATGTGTGTTCATCGTTATGTTTAAATATTGGGATTATCTTGGTTACTTTCATTTTTTGAGGAAAAGTTCCAGTTCTAAAAGAAAGGTTAAAGATGTATGTTAAGGGTCTGAGAATGCAATCTATTGTCTTTTTTACTATAATCATGTCTATCCCATCACAGTCCTTTGACGTTTTATTCTTGAATTTTCTAACAATTGTTAGAATATCATGTTCTGTAATTTCATCAATATAAATAGAATTTAATATTTTCTTTGTACTTTTTAGTGAACAGGCACTTTCGGTTTGGATAAGGTTTTCCCTCTTCTTTACAATATGGGTTCCCACATTTACAAAGAAAGAATTAAACTCATTTGGCATTTGAGTTTAATCATTAATGACTTTTCCTTCATGCACAAAATACTCTGGTATTCTTTTACCATGCACATTTCTTTTAGACAATTCATTTAAGGTTTTCCGTATCTCCTTATTGTTATGTTTATTTTTTTCTATTTTTATATTATTATATATAATTATTATTAATATTAATATTATTATTTTATAATAATCTATTTCAGCTCTTCTCATTATTGTTGTTAGTCTGTTTTTATAAATTTTATATTTTACTTCAAGAGTTTTTGTTCTGTATTTTACAAAATTCCCATACATT
>NW_023416897.1:390844-401618 GCF_002922805.2 Oryzias melastigma | reverse complement strand
AATAACATCAAAGAAAAAAAATATTTCAAGGAGTTTAGCAGTAAGTCAGATGCAGATGTCCAGAGACCACGCAAGGTTTGACAAGGTTTTCCTTTTTCTCTTGTTTGTTTTTTTCTTTTCTCACATGCTGTTTTGGTTTTCTGCATGTGAAAATCAGGTTAGTTTGAAGTTTTAAATCAACATTCTTTGTTTTTGTTCTGGAGATGCATGTAGGTAAGAGGATTACATGTACAAAGCTCAGTAAAAGATCTTGCAAACAGTAACATCAACTGATTCTCAATACCTCTTCAGGTCTAAATCGAATCAAATCTAGTAAAATTTATAACATGGAACTGTAAGGGACTTGACAGGCCAGTAAAATGAAACAATATTTTAGCTTATTTAAAGAAAAAGTTAACATGGTGTCTGGAGGCTGCCCTCTGTCTCCCCCTCTGGCTGCCTGGGCACACAGTCTCCTGAGTATTAGTAGCCTCCTGTTCTCATGACACTGCGTTTCCCCTGCAGCTCCACCCAGAAGCTCCTCAGCTGCTTCTCATCTCCAATCACCTTCAACAGCTTAAAGCCAGAGCGCCAAGCTAAGCTCAGTGCAAAGTATTATTCTCACTGCTATCCTGATTGTCTCTAAATCCTGCTGTTATTGTTGCTGACCTGTTTTTGAACTCTACTCCATCTTGTCAGCCGCCTGTCTCCACTCCTGCCTGCCCTTGACCTCTGTCTTCCTCTCCTCTGACAAAGCCTAGCCGTGCCTGACCTTTGCCTATCTCTGACCACCGTCTGCCTCGTCTATGAATTCTCCACGCCGTGCCTCACCACTGCCTGTCTGACCAGCTTCTGCCCCTCAACTCTTAGATAAACATTGCATATAGATCCAACTGCCTCTGACTCCATGTTATACGCGGAAGTAATATTTTTTTTACAGGAAAGCAGAGGCACAGCAATACTAATTAAGAAAAATGTACCATTTATAACCACCAAAATAATACAATAATTAGGCTACCGTGTGGATCTGGTAACAGGCAAGCTTTACGACCACTTGATAACATTAGTAAACATTTATGCTCCCAATGTTGACGACGAACAATTCATAGCATCTTTAATAACAAAATTACCAGACATGGACACACACCAGTTGATTATTGGCGGGGGGGCTAACTTTGTTTTACATACAGACCTGGATAGATCCTCGCGTAATCCAGCAAATTTATCAAAATCTGTAAAGACTATGCAGAAATTTATGAAAAAGTATAAAATAATAGACCCATGGAGAATGCAAAATCCTAACAAGCAACAATACTCTTTTTCCTCCGAAGTTCAACAAACACAGCAGAATAGACTTCTTTTTAATAGACTGCAATCTACTACCATTAATAAAAAATTGTGATTATGAAACTGTAATGCTCTCGGGTCATAGTCCTGTACATTTACAATTAACACTTGAAAGCAAACATGCAACAAAGATATGGAGATTTGACAGCTTGTTATCAAATGAACAAGGATCAGAAGCAATTAGAAACCAAACAAAATCCTATTTGTCTTTTAATAACACTCCTGACACAAAAAGATCCCTTTGTGGGAAGCATTAAAATCATATATTAGGGGACAAGTGATTTTGTGAAAAAGTCTGATAAATAAACAGCATAAAGAAAGAGAAAATTGTTTAAAATCTGAACTATCTGAAACAGTTAAACTCCTCACTAAAACAAGACATAAAAATTACAAACAGGGAGAAAGAATAAGTAGAGTTTTAGCACAGCTAATAAAGAAACAAGCCGCATCAAGATTAATCACAGAGATACGTTCTGGAACAGGTATAGTTACAAAAGATCTAAAAGAGATAAACTATACGTTCAAAAAATTATATACCTCAGAATCTCAAAAGGATTCTACCATCATTGAAGCATTTTTTAAGAAAATTATGACACCCACAATTAAATTAGAATATATAGAACAACTTAAGAAGCCTATAACTAAACAAGAAATAAAACAAGCAATAAATAGTATGCAAAGCTCTAAAGCTCCTGGCCCAGATGGCTACAGCTCCGAATTAAGCCATTAAAGATCAAATCTCACCAATACTCCTAGAAGTGTATAACAAGGCAATAGAGAAAGAAACATTACCCCCAATTTTTATCAAGCAAGCATCTCTCTAATCCATAAAACTGAAAAAGACCCATTGAACACAGCATCATATACACCGATAAGTTTAATCAACATAATCAACATAGAAAAAACGATATTGGCAAAAATTTTATTGACAAGGTTAGAAAGAGTTCTATCAACAATAATATCCCAGAATCAAACAGGGTTCATCAAAGATAGACAACTGTTTTTTAACATAAGAAGGCTTTTAAATATCATCCGTACGCAAGATAAATGCAATTTAAATTCAGAAATCCTACTCTCCTTAGATGCAGAGAAGGCAATTGACAGAGTTGAGTGGGATTACCTTTTTTTCTTTACACTTTCGAAGTTTCGACAAGACAAGGGTGCCCTCTCTCACCTCTGCTCTTTGCACTGGCTTTAGCCATTTTACTACGCTCATCAAAAGAATATGTTGGGATGAGTAGAGGAAACAGAACACAAAGTATCCCTATATTCAGATGATCTTTTATTGTACATCTTTGACCTTGTAAAATAAATCCAGATCATTATGAAAATTCTGGAAAATTTCGGAGAAATATCAGGTTATAAACTGAATTTATCCAAAAGTATTTTATTCCCAATTAATTCTAAAGCCTAAGAACATCTTGGTAGTTTTAACAACTTTCCATTTGCAATCTCAACTTAAATATCTTGGAATAAATATTACCCAGGAATACTGTGGTCTATTTAAACACAACTTTTGTAAACTGTGTGATGAAACAAAAAAGAACATAAACAGGTGGATTAGCCTACCGATTTAATGGGCAGGACGAATTGTCGAATTGTCAGAATGAACATTTGACCCAAATTCCTGTTTCTTTTCCAATGTATTAAGACCAATGAGTCAAGGAGGAATGGGGTTGCCATGTTTTCATCTTTATTACTAGTCTTGTAACATCCGCTCCATGTCATTTTGGTCGTGCACCCGGGGGACCAACTGGACAGGGATGGAAAGTGAAAGTTGCAACCCTTCCTCATTAAGGGCCCTGGTTTACTCTGCTCTTCCTATTCCCAAATATAATTTCAAGAACCCTGTTGTCTCTCACTCAATTAAAATCTGGACCCAAATTAGAAAACAATACAGCTGGAATGATGTTTCCATTCAAGCTCCATTGACTAATAACCAGGTATTCACACCTTCTTTTACCAATATATAATTTCTCCAAAAGAACCACAAAGGCCAACACTTAATAAAAGATTTATTCATTGAAAATCTTTTCCCCACGTTCCAACAATTACAACAAAAATTCAATTTGCACAGTAATGACTTTTTCAAATACTTGCAGATCAGGAGTTTTATAGAAAGTTATTAAGTATTGGAAAAATCCTTTTCAAATTTTTGAATTTTAAAAGGCCACATAATGTATCCACGAGGGGGCCCAAGCCAGGGTCTCATTGTGCCGGTCCCAAGCCCGGATAAATACAGAGGGTTGTGTCAGGAAGGGCATCCGACGTAAAATCTTGCCAAATCAAATATGCGAATCAGACCTACGAAATCCATACCGGATCGGTCGAGGCCCGGGTTAACAACGACCGCCATCGGTGCTGTTCACCGACAGGGTGCCGGTGGAAATTGGACTACTGTTGGTGGAAGAAGGAGAGGAGGAAGGCGGGTTTGTAGGGAGAGAGAGAAGAGGAAAGTCACTAGTGTTGGACTGAGAGTTGGGACTTTGAATGTTGGAACTATGACAGGAAAGGGTAGAGAGTTAGTGGACATGATGCAGAGGAGAAAGGTAGACATACTGTGTGTCCAGGAGACCAGGTGGAAAGGTAGCAAGGCTAGAAGTTTAGGAGCAGGGTTCAAGTTGTTCTATCATGGTGGAGATGGGAAGAGAAATGGAGTAGGAGTTATCCTAAAGGAGGAGTTTGTTAGGAGTGTTGTGGAGGTAAAAAGAGTGTCAGATAGAGTGATGAGTCTGAAGATAGAAATGGAGGGTGTCATGTTCAATGTTGTTAGTGGGTATGCCCCACAGGTAGGATGTGAGCTGGAAGAGAAGGAGAAGTTCTGGTTGGATCTTGATGAAGTGATGATGAGCATCCCTGGAAATGAGAGAGTTGTCATTGGTGCAGATTTCAATGGTCATGTTGGTGCAGGAAACCGAGGTGATGAGGAGGTGATGGGCAGGTTTGGTATCCAGGAGAGGAATGTAGAAGGACAGATGGTGGTTGATTTTGCAAAAAAGATGGAAATGGCGATAGTGAATACATTCTTTGAGAAGAGACAGGAACATAGAGTGACCTATAAGAGCGGAGGTAGAAGCACACAGATAGACTACATCTTGTGTAGACGGTGTAATCTGAAGGAGATCAGTGACTGTAAAGTAGTGGTTGGTGAGAGTGTTTCCAGACAGCACAGGATGGTGGTGTGTAGAATGACTCTGGTGGTGAAGAAGATGAAGAAAGAGAGGGCAAAGGCAGAGAAGAGGACAAACTGGTGGAAGCTGAAAAAAGAAGATTGTTGCATGACTTTTAAGAAACAGTTGAAACAGGCTCTGGGTGGTCAGGAGGTACTCCCAGATGACTGGATAACTACAGCTAATGTGATCAGGGAGACAGGTAGGAGTGTACTTGGTGTGTCATCAGGAAAGAGAGTTGATAAGGAGACTTGATGGTGGAATGAGGAGGTGCAGGAGTGTATACGGAGTAAGAGACTAGCTAAGAAGAAGTGGGACACTGAGAGGACTGAAGAGAGTAGACAGGAGTACAGGGAGATGCAGCGTAAGGTGAAAGTAGAGGTGTCAAAGGCCAAACAAAGGGCTTACGATGACTTGTACGCTAGGTTGGGTAGTAAGGAGGGAGAGACTGACCTGTACAGACTAGAATCAGAATCAGAATCAGCTTTATTGGCAAGTATAGGATATATACAAGGAATTTGGTTCCAGTGACCTCTGTTCTTATGCAGAAAAGGTAAAAAATAAAAAATAATATAATAAGATAAAATAAAAATATGAACATATATATATATATATATATATATATATATATACATACTTCTGGAAAAAAGAAAGGGGGTGATAAAGATATATACCACAGTGTTCCGGTGGTAGTAGTTCCCATGATGTGTTCTGTACTCTGTGACTGATCAAGAGTTCATCAGAGTGACATCTCTGGCGAGTGGTTTTTGTGCATAAGGTCCTGAACCTCCGTCCTGAGGGGAGGGGACTGAAAAGACTGTGACCTGGATGTGAAGGGTCTGTCGTGAATCTTCCAGCTCTCTTCCTGACCTTGGACCGGTACAGGTCCTGAATGGAGGGAAGGTCTGAGCCAATAATCATCTCAACAGACCTGATGGTTCTCTCCAGTCTGACTCTATCAGCTCTGGTTGCAGATCTGAATCAGACTGTAATGGATGTGGTCAGGACAGACTGGATTATTGCTGTGTAAAAGTTGATCAGCAGCTCCTGAGGCAGGTTGAACTTCTTCAGTTGCTGTAAGAAGTACAGCCTCTGCTGGGCCTTCTTCCGGAGTGTGTTGATGTGTTGGGTCCATTTAAAGTCCTGTGAGATGGTGGACCCTAGGAACCTGTAGGAGTCTGTTGGGGGGACCAATCTGCTAAGAATTATGAGTGGAGGGGGTGGGAGTGGAGGGTTCTTCCTGAAGCCCACTGTCATCTCCACAGTCTTTTCTGGGTTCAGCTCTAGATGGTTCTGGCTGCACCAGACAGCCAGCCGCTCCACTTCTCCACTGTATGCGGACTCATCACCATCAAGGATGAGTCCGATGACTATGGTGTCATCCGCAAACTTCAGAAGCTTCACTGAGGGGCACTGTTCCCTCTAAACTGCGCAATTGCGCACTGCTCCCACGCCCGTTGCGCACAGCAAATCTATTCTGCGCACCAGTGTTAATTTCGTTGACGAAAAATTTTCGTCATCGTCTTCGTCAACGACACTATTTACCCAACAAAAACGAAACGAAAACTAAACAAAAACTCCCACCCAGACACGAAAACTTTAACAAAATTGACAGACTTTTTTCGTCAACGAATAAAAACGAAAATGCTCTTCGAAGACGACATCCAATCATAATGACTGCTGGTGGAGGAGGGCGGGAGCCAATGCAGAGCGATCCAATCAGAACACAGAGCCCTGCAGCCCGCCTGGGAAGACGCTAATTCAATGAATCGTGTCTGAGATATAGGTGAAAAATGTCTAATCGAGGGAGAAAAATAAAAGTACATATATGGACACATTTTACATTTAACACGACCCTCAACAAGGGCACAATAGAAATCCGTGATGAGCGAGGGGTCCAAAATCAGGGAACGGGAGATCCAGGAACGCTCCTCAGGACCGTAGCCCATGGACACAGGTAGGGTTGATGATCCTCTCTATAACATAGGGTCTGATGAATCGGGGAGCCAGTTTCTTTGAGGATGCCTGAATGGGAATGTTACGGCTGGAGAGCCATACCCTCTGACCGGGTTGGTAATCGGGCCCCACCACCCTGCGATGGTTGGCGTTTTGGCAGTTGCCCTCCTTGGTGCGGAGGAGAGCGGCCTTCGTCTGAGTCCAAATGCGTTGGCAGCGCTGCAGGTGGTGTTGGACAGAAGGTACTGCCAGATCCAATTTCTGAGAAGGAAACAGAGGTGGTGAGTACCCGAGGGCGGCCTCAAAGGGAGAGATCCCGGTGGCGGAGTATTATGGGCATACTCGATCCAGACTAGGAATTGGGACCAGTCCTGGTGGTTCTGTGCCGCCAGACAGCGGAGAGCTGCCTCCAGTTCCTGGTTGGCCCTCTCCGCTTGGCCATTTGACTGGGGGTGGTAGCCGGAAGTGAGTCTGACTGTGGCCCCTAAGGCAGAACAGAAGGCCTTTCAGACTTGGGACGTCCAGGTAGATCCACAGCTCTTTACTGATGCATTCTCCTCCAGCAATAATGTCCTCTTTAGCACCAGCCTACCTGTAAAGGGATAAGCATAGAAAGGGTTTGTTACATTCTTGTAGGACTGGGCGATATATCGATGTCATCGAATAATTTGAATTTTTTACATTTAGGAAAATCGAGACCCCCCCCACCTCTCTGCTCTCCTGGGCTACTGTAGTTTGCCGTAAAGTCAGAGATAAAACGCTTGTCCTGCATGATTTCATATGAAAAAGTATCAGTTTTAAAAATAATGTAATAATTTGTAAGTAAAAAAATATATTTAGATCTTTTTTTTATCTTCTAGCCAACTTGGCTGGTGAGTCAGGAATTAGATTTTGGTCTCTGGGGTTGTGACTTCAAACTTGGAGGATTAAACCACATGCAGCAAAATCAGTTTGAAGGATGTTACTGTCAAAGTGTTCCGCTGAATGATTGTATTGTTTTTCTTTATTAGATGCTTAAATTAGCGGTAGCTCATAAAACACCTGCTGCATTGTTCTATAAACAATTTTACAGTCTCTATTTAGTTGCACTTCATCTTCAAGCAAATATCATGAGAAAATAAAATGATTTTTGTTAAAAATACTATTTCGTTTTTAACCTTTGTTAAAGAAAGTAAAAGGATGGAGGGAAAAAATGATTATAATTGAAAATCAAATTTGGAATGAAAAAAATCAGAGATTAGATTTTTGACCGTATCGCCCGGCTGCACATTCTTGTAGTCTGATTTGTGTCCAAGCAGAAAATAGGAACAATTATTGCAAACAAATAAATACACAAATATTAATGTAAAACAAGTTTTAAAAATTTAGAATATTTAACAATGATACTAGTGGGCTTAATTTCAGCTAAAATACGTGTTCCACAAATTGTTTATGCTATTTTTTTATTTATTTTTTGCTAATTATAGTTCCTGTTTACATTGCAATCTTCCCCACTTCATAATTTTTAGTCATATTCTAATTTCAAAAGCTTATACTGCATTACAAAGAATTAGAAAAATTACTGTACTAAACAAATGATATTTACCTGACATACTTCAAAGATTGCCATCCTGGAAGTCTTATATCACTGGAGTGTCACGGATCACTTTATATCTTCTTTTTGAGAATGTCTTTTTCATTTTCCTCTTCACCATCCCACTGTTGTTCCTTTCCTTGTTGTCTGAAATGACAATGGTTACATTAACAGAAAAACATATATACAAAAAAAATCCCTCTTGATATTTTTAATATTACATTTGTTGTATGATCCCCCTTATGTCAGCCATAGAATTTCCAATTTTTAACTGTCTAAAGAAACACAAATGTATGATTTCTTATTTTAACTAACTACTAAGGCGTTTTTCAAACTGTCAGTATTAAAGGAAGACAAAGCCTGGTCACTTCATGATGGATACACATATAACCTAGCATGTTAAAAACAAAACACTTGTGATGACACAGGAACAGTATGATAATGTGTAGCAATCAGAAGCATAAGAAAAAAGTGTGCAGCATACATGTTTCATAGACTGTCAAAACAACAGCACATTTCTTTTGGCCAATTTAGCTAACAACAGCTAGCGCTAGCATTAGCATAGGTGCAAACTTTTTCATCTTGTCAAGTTATTCTTAAAAAAACGTTTGCTTGTCCATTATAAAAATATCCCATCCAAAGTATCTAACTATTACCTACAATGGCAACCAAACACATGAAGAGAAAAACGTACCTTGTATCTGATAAGTTCTCCAAAACGATGTTCAAAAGACGAGAGAAAAAAGACCAACTGAGAAAAAAAACAAACAGAAGTTTCTCCTTCTAGAGCTCAGCTCACTTTTAAATTCTTCATTTAAAAAGAAAAGAACCTTCTTCCCATTGTTCAGAGTGCTTGCTTGTCGTGTATTCTCCCACTGCAGTTCAGCACCTGTGACGTAACTTTCTGTTAGCCGGTAAGCCCGGTAGAAATTTCAGAATAAAAGCAGTGCAACTTCCGTTGTGTATCAAACTTCCGTTGTGAAGTTAATGTGTTGTGAAGTTAATCTGTTGTGGGTGCTGCCAAGTTGATGTGTTGTGTGTGTTAATGTGTTGTGTGTGCTGCCAAGTTGATGTGTTGTGTGTGTTAATGTGTTGTGTGTGTTGCCAAGTTAATGTGTTGTGAACCTTCAGGGCCACCATACTTCACAGACACTTTCATCCATTGACACACTGGTGGTGGCTCCACTGCCAAACACTGTCACCAACTTCCCACCAGAGGGGAATGTGGGGTTCAGTGTCTCAAGGACACTTTGACACATGGGCGGGCAAGGCGGGAATCAAACCTGCAATCTTATAATCAGGAGATGACCGCCCTACCGCTGCACCAATGCCACTCAGACATGTGACAGAAGAGCTTGATAAAGCATTTAAACGCTTAATACTTATTAAGGCTCCTGGTCCAGATGGTCTTACAGGAAACTTTTAGCCACACTTTTGGAAAGATATCAAGGAATTACTATTTGAAGTTTTCTCAGAAATATTTGAAAGTTGTGTCCTCCCCACTACAATGAGACAAGGTGTCATTATTTCTATTCCAAAACCAGAATTAGAGAATAGGAGACCAATTTAAACTGAGAAATTCAGGTTACAAATTGTTAACTTACATTTTCTCGATACGTCTTAAATCTGAAATGTTGGTGCAGAAACCCAATCTGGATTTTTAAAAGGAAGATCAAGATTAGTTTTGGATATTATTGAACATAAAAATTTAATAATTGATCATAGTTTCATCTTTTTCTTAGACTTTTATAAAGCCTTCGGTTGTGTAGCACATAGTTTCACATTTGCTGTTTCGGAGAAGTTTAGGTTCAGAGTTAGATTCATCAATGTAGTCAGAGGTTTATATCAGAAGAGTTGCGTTTTATGGTTTTGCGCAGTTGCATTTTACTTCCTAAAAGAACTACTCCTCGATTCAATATCAATGTCGCTATTCCTCAGGGCTGTCCTATATCACCTTACCTGTCAGGATTCTGTGCTTAGGTTTTGCCATGTCCTGTTTTCCCTGTCAGTCTTACCTCCTGAATTTCCCTGAGGACTTCCAAAGGGATTAATAAAGTATTTTTTATTCTATGCTATTCTATTCTATGTTCAGGTTAACCATCCACAGCTGTCTTCATTCAGTTAATCAACCTCAGTGTATTTAAGTGTCTGGTTTTCATCTGCTCTTTACCGTTTATTTTTCCATTGGTTTTTGTTGTTTTGGTAAATGTATTAAACTGTCTTTAGTTCCTGTCACCAAGCCTGGTCTCCTTCTTTTGGGTCCTCCACCACAGTGTTAATTTTGACAGAGAATTTTAATTTAGTTTTAGTCATAGTCTTTTGACTAAAATAGGGTTTAGTTTTAGTTGCAATTTAGTCATATTGATTCTATTAATTTTAGTCAAATTTTAGTCGACGAAATTACAGTGGATATTTAGTCGACGAAATTACAGTAGATATTTAGTCGACAAAAATATACAATAAAGGTAAAGTATTTTAATCACATTTACACCGTATGATCATATGAATAACACGCAAAGATTTGAGTAATTTGTAAAAAAAACAAAACATTTTCCTTCACTTTGCTTTCCAAACTTGTCATTTCTGCGAATTCAGCTTCAACAACTTGAAACACAATAAAAAAAAAAATAAATATAATTATATCATTATAATTCCATCCCACTTCCAATCAGAAAGTGTCTATTCACACGTAATTTTCAAAAAACCTGCAGCCAGTGCTAAACTTTTTTCTTAGTCGCACTGACCCAGA
>NW_023416897.1:376167-389016 GCF_002922805.2 Oryzias melastigma | reverse complement strand
ACCATCCACCTCAGTGAAACATAAACACTCACCTGAACACAGGTATCAGCTCACCTTAGCACTAACCGTTTGTGTGACAGAATGAAAGGCTTTATTGGTGTTGGTTTGTATGATGGAGTGTGTGAGCTGCTGTTACAGTTGAATTGAGTACATTTTGACTAGTTTAAAAATGGAGACAATTATAGCGTGTATAGAGTGTGTGTGTGTGGGTGTGTGTGTGTGTGGGGGGGTATGATGTTGCTTCCCTCTGTTGCCATCTTCTTCTTTCTCTTTTTCTCTAACCCCCTTCCTTTCTTTTTTCCTTTCTGTCCGGTCCAACAAAAAATAAAAACATAATCTATATAAATAAATTTTGTCATTGAATACAACAGGGTTAATACTGAATAAATCCCTGTTGTGACAGTAAAATCTGTCTAACACTAGAAGCTCTCAGCCCACATCTGTTGACTCAGCTGTTGGACAGGACAAGTTTAGAAAAAAAAAAAACCCAGAGAAACACAATGCACACATGATTTCTAATTGAGCTGGCGTGTTTTCTGAAATGAGGGGTTCTGTATGGAGTTTGGGGTCAGTCCTTTGGAGAGTCAGGTGAAGCTTACACCGCTGACTTCAAACTCATCATGATCATAGAGCTGCATCACAGACAAAGAAGAGCCACATGCCCTTATCTCAGCTGTGTTTACAAAATGTTTGACCGAAGGTCGAACTGCTCACCCCAGACAGCCTGTTTACTTTGAAGTGTCGCCATCAATTAGAACTCAGTGAGTCCTCCTCCAGTGAGAAGAGGAGGAGCTCTGCAGGATAACAAGCAGTAGACTGCAGCTGCAGCTTCACACTCTGACAGGATGGAGCTGTATCTAGACCTTCTGTCCCCACCATGCCGTGCCGTCTTTTTGTTTGCCAAAACTCTCAAGATCCCTTTTGATTTTAAGCATGTTGAACTTGCAGAAGGTAAGCACCCTCACAATTAGAGACTCATGTGCATGCAAGATGTAAATGTTGCCTGTTGAAAGTTTAAAATCAAGAAGTCTAGAACTTTTTCACTTTTAGTTCAACAATTCCTGATTTGTCCCATTAAAACGAGGTGCATTCCTCTGTTATCAGATCACATCCTGTTTCAGCCAGAAAACTTAGAGTCCAACCTAACAGGCTGGGGAGTACAGTTACATTAACCCTTGATCTCTTCCTGCCATGCCTCTGCAGGGAGAGCAGATGTGCTGGGGGGTACAAAGAGAAGGGGGGTTAGAACAGATGATTTCACTGCCTCATTTCTGTTTGATTTTTTTTTTCAGGGCAACAGTACAGTGAGGAGTTTGCAAAACTCAGCATTGTAAAGAAAGTTCCTGTTCTGAAGGACGGGGACTTTGTTCTGACAGAGAGGTAGATATTCTGCTTTCCTAGTTAGTGCTGACTCATGCAGCTCCATGTCCTCCCTTCTACTCAGTTTGTGTATTCAACTCTCACCAGTCAGGGGTTGTAATTCAGCATCAGCAAAGGTTTGAGGCCAAAACATCAGAAGATGCAACATTTGTCCAACCCCAAAGGATGGACCATTTTTCTGCACCTAAGACCTAACTCTTAACTATGCAGAAATGGTTCACAGTGGAAGATGGACTTTCAAATGTCAAGCATTTGTGATTTAAAACTACTCCTATCATCCTCTTGTCAGACATAGCAGCCAACTTCATCCAGACAAGAGGTGACGGATCTGGGTTACATGTGAGAAAACATGTGAAGCTACCTGTAAACTGTGGACTTGAGGCAGAGACAAAGCTTTGGGGGGAGTCTGGGTAATCCCGGACTTTTGGATTTCTGTCTAAGCTTTTACATTTTAGTCATCTGACAGGCATAAACTGATCTAAAAAATAATTTCAAAGTGTTCGGTTTTCTGAGGCATGATGTTCAGAGCTGCATATTTATACCGAACATGATGAGGACAAACTTTTTAGCTATCAGATTTCAGCCTAGGGTCAATGTCTTAAGATTGTTCTGTGTCACAGCACAGCCATCCTGAAATACCTGGCAAGGAAGTGCTTGGTGGCGGATCACTGGTTCCCGGCTGACCTGCGACAGCAAGCTCTGGTTAATGAGTACTCATCTTGGCAGCACCTGAACCTGCGGTCACACTGTTCAAAGGTCTTTTTGTTCAAGGTTTGTGTCCCTGATTGACTTCTTGCCTCAACTGACACCCTTCAACACACAAACAGCAATCATTAATTTCTCCTTCATGATGACGGTTCACCCCTTCATCGCTGAAAAGGGGACATCCTCCATACGTCATTCCCAAATCGGAGTCCCTGATTGGTAAAAGTTTGACATGGTTCAACTTTCAACACACGTTCAATGGCCTGGTGTTTTGTGTGCAGAAGCCCAATCGCACATGTGTGTTTGGGCTTCCACGTGTGTTTTCGGTGTGAATAAAGTATGAGAGATATATTGTTCCATGAACAGACACTTCCTGCTGTCATTTCGGATGGACAAGCCGCTTTTAAAAGTGAGCTGGAGAAGGCGGTGAACGAAGTGCGTAACAACCTGGATCTGGAAGTCACGATTATGAGTTCCAGAATGGACAATATTGAGGCGAAAATGAGCAAAAGAGAAGTGCGGGGAAAGCCCTATGATCCAGACGTTTTGCTGGTTATTGTCGGGCTGCCTTAAACGGATGGCGAGGATCTAGCGGCTAAAGTGAACGAGTTGCTGCGGAAAGGACTGCGCTGTGACCCGGTGCCAAAGCTGGTGGCCACGGAGCGCGTAAAACCGAGAGGACTGCAACCTGGGCTGGTGAGAGCAGAGCTCGAGACGGTACAAGACAAAGTGGCTGTGCTTCGTTTGAAGTATAAGCTCAAGGATCACGACAACTACAGAAGAGTTTACGTATCCTCTGCGAAATCGCACGCGGAGCGCCTGATGGATTTTAAACTGCGGACTCTCATGCGAGAGATTCCAACAGCGAAGAACTACTTTTTGGCTGGCAACGGACGATTGGTCAAACGCTCTCCAGCGGAGGATGGTGTGGAACAACGTAGGGCACGGGTGTGACGAGATTACGCCCAGCCTGTAAGTACTGAACATGTTGTTTTGGTTCATTGGAACGTAAACGGATGGACGCTGAATAACTGTAAACTTAGAGCGCATCTTCTCCTATCGCTGGAGCCAGATATCATTTCTTTAAATGAAACTCACTTATCTAATCTAGCACCGAAGCTTGATGGCTTTACCTGGATTGGACACAACCGTGCTGTGCACAAAAGAGCTGTTAAAGCCTCTGGGGGAGTGGGTCTTTTTGTTGAAAATGTTATTTTGGACAGTTTCTCAATAAGAATTGATAATACTTATGAGGGAATACTTTGTTTAAGATTTGAGCATGTTGTATCACAATATTCGTTCATAATCATTTCTTGTTATTTGTCCCCTGAAACCTCCACGTGGGGGCGTAATGCGGACCTTTTCTTTGCTCATTTACTTTCATTAATATATGCTGCTGATGTCGATTCTGTTTACATTTGTGGAGATCTAAATAGTCGCATCGCACATCTGAGAGACTATGCTGACGAGGATGATATTCCCTCCAGGGTGGTCTTGGATACAATCTTAAATAAACATGGGGAAATGTTTATAGAATTTCTTAAAGACTCAAAGTGTTGTGTTCTGAATGGTAGGATAACTCCAGAAAAGAATAATTTTACATCTATATCTGTCAGAGGTAAAGCTGTGGTTGATTACATTGTGACTCCACATAGAGATTTGAGTACCTGTATAGAATTTAAAGTCTTTACCCCTTTATGTTTATTAGAAAAAAATGACCAGCATGTGATGAACATGATAGATGACAGATGTAGACTTCCTGATCATTCTGTTTTTTATTTGCGTTTTAAAACTTCAGAGACTGGCTTCATAAAAAACAGACATTCTAGTTCACAAAATAAAGTGATTATCAGTTTTATTTTGGAACAACATTACTGATGTATTCTGTCACCTATAAGTATCTTGGTTTTGTTTTTCATGAAAACATGACTTTTTCAGAAGGCGGGAGGGTGTTATCGGAGTCTGCTGGGAGGGCACTAGGAACTGTAGTTAATAAGATGAAGGTTTGTCCTGAGTTAGGTTTTGACATTTTTACTAAGTTGTATGATTCTATGGTTGGGCCCGTTCTGTTTTATGCTGCTGGAGTTTGGGGGTTTGAAGATGCTCCAGAACTTCAGGAGGCAGGAGCTTCAGATTAACAGACTTTTGGATAACTGTCAAGCAGCAAATTTGCCGCATGTTAAAGCAAGGACTGTGTACGGTACATGAATTTGATGCCAATTGTTTTTGGTGTGGATAGATAATTAATTTTAATAATGCGCGCACAACGCGAGGTACGCAGCGGCGGCAGGGGGAGGAGAAGGGGGCGGTATGCGTGTGGGCCAAACTATGGCCAGTGATCTGTACGGACCGTGGATTATCCGTGATCTGTTACACCCCTAACTTCTATTATTATTTTTGTCATTGCTTTGCTCCACCCTCTACAGTGTTATTTTTTGATTAAGTTTATGGTACAGTTTTTCTTTATCTCCTCTCTGGACCTTCTGTATTACCAACCATCTAGGATGCAAGAAGTAGGCTTACCCATCTTTGGCTTTTACACATGCACAACTTAATGGTTTTGAGATTGCTCCAGTTTACTTGTCCAGTAATGTTAGGTCTTAGTCATAACTGCTATTACAGGCTCTCTGCATGCAGATAATGGGCAAATCTGTACAGTGCATGCAGGTCACCTGCAGGATATATCAAAGTTATAGACCACTCTGTGGACCCACAGAACACATTATTTTCTACAAGCGTGCTGGAGAGGATAGATTGTCTCAAACACTTAAACAACATGTGAGGTAAGTAAGGATGAACATATTTTTCATTTTTTTCACCCCCCAAATTCTGAGCTCTACGTAGTATTGTGGAAGGGATAAGTGTGCATCCCTTGCACACTCCTTGGGTGCAAGTGCTAGAAATAAGAAAATAATTCATTCACACCTATTTATCACCTGCTCAATCTGTACATATTTTCAGTAAGAAGCCAGTGTGCACACCTTATTAATGATTAAAGTGTGGTGTCAAGGCACTATAGTACAGCATACACTTACCATACGCTCAGCAATGGTACCTTAGATTTTCATGACCTCCCTTAAGGTGGCCGTGCGAGCCTGAAGGGAACTGCAAGGCACACCTGCTCTTCCCTTAAGATGTGGCTGCTTTTGCCGATGACCCTTCACTGGCCCAGAAAACCCCCAGCCCCCCTCCAGGTCAACCCCACATATAGGTACATGTGACCAATGCTGGGGTAATGGTCTAGGGTTGAGGCTGCTCACCTGCACCTGGGGGGTGGGATCACTCCCTCTCTGGCTCTGGGGCAAGGTGGGGCAACCCCCTTAGGGCACGCCGGTGCTCCAGGCGGCGCCTGCCGTTGCCGTGGGGTCTTGGGGGAGTGGGCTGGGTGGCCTGTCCGGCAGGGGGAGCTTTCCGTGGGGAGTCTGGGTGCCAATAGATATGGGGCCTAGGGGGTCCGGAGGTTTGTGATCTCTTCTGAGTTAATCGGTTGGGGCCGCAGCTTGTCGTGCTACCTTGGTCTCGTTAGTGTCTGTGTCATTCTGCCAGCTGCCCCCAACCTATCCCCCTCGTCATACAAACATGCATTAGGGCGATTGGAAGGGTGGTTATCTTGCGTTGCGCTTTGGGGGGTGGACAACTTAGCAATGGCCCCCCTCCTGTGGCTGCTGCATGGATTTGCCCCTGCCATTGGTTTTATTTCCACCTTAGGAATTTAGGACCCTTGGTGGGGAGGTGCTTGGACATCACTGCCAGCAAACAGTAGATGTCCTCTCGGTGCTCAGTTGTCCTGTCAATGCCCTCCTCACCAATTTTACCTGCGCCCCTTAGTACACACACCTCTAACACTACAAAATATACACTAACACATACCAACACACATTCATCACACAAGGAAGGTGGGACCTTCGACCTTCTGTCCCCTACCCCATCCCTAGCGGGGACCCTCGGCCTGGTGGCCTCGTCTCTTGGCTGTAATCTGTGTCTTTGTGTTTCTTGTTGTCTCTGTGGAGAGCCCTGTAGTTGTTTTTGTTGTTTTTCTTCTTCTAATGTGATTTAACTATTGCAATTGGCAAAAAAACAAAACAAAACATGACATTGAGAAAAGTAATGAATAGACATTGTAACACAAGAAAACCATGACTGACTAAACTGTGCAAACTGTTACCTGCAGACACTGTTTCCAGCAATCATGGGCTCTGAAGTCTCCAAAGAGAAGATGGACATCGCTCTTGAGGATCTGAGACACTCCCTAGACCTGCTGGAGGAGAAATTCCTTAAGGATAAGTTGTTCCTTGTCAGCAACAAAATCTCTCTGGCAGACGTGGTGGCAGTAGTGGAAGTCATGCAGGTATAAAAAGGGTTCAAATTGCAGCATCTGTTCTGCTGTTGCATGATTTCTGCTTTAGACTGGAATCGGGTGGGGTTTCTTTTTCAGCTATACATGTGGAAACTATTAAGTATCCTGTATATTCAGCATGAAATAACTCCACGATAATGTATCTTTGTGTCCAGGCCCACAATCACTTTTTTTTTTTTTTTTTTTTTTTTTACATACTGGATGTTGGTGTTCACCCAGAGTCAGTACAACCCTAAATCTAAAGCAGAAAAGCGAAAGCTGCACTCTTCACAGCCAACTGTCCTTTGGAAGCATAGCGTCATTCATCTTTTTGATTATTGTGAGTTCTTCATTCCAATTCAATTTAAAAGGTTTGAAATAAACCACAACCCCATGTAATTTTTGTGGCAAGTCTGTAACTGAAACTGATATTTTGTGGATATAGTAAAATGCAGTGTGTATATTGCTCACAAAAATTAAAGGAGCACTTTAAAGAAACACATTAGATACATCACATCTCAGTATGAAGTTGGATATCTATACAGATAACGACAGAGCAGTGTCTTAGGAACAAATGGATGACAAGTCTTTTAATGGAAAAGTTTTCAGCCTACAGAGGCTCAATTGTGTAGATACCATAAAATGAGACTGAAATGAAGCTGTGGCAGATTAGTCTATTTTTTCCAAAACTTCATTTCTGGAACTAAAAATGCTTTTCAGTATCTTGTGTGGCCCCCACCAGCTTGTATGCATGCTTGACAACGTCGCAGCATGCTCCTATTGAGACGACGGATGGTGTCTTGTGGCATTTCCTCCCAGATCTGTGTGAGGGCATCCCTGAGCTGTTGTACAGTCTGAGGCGCAACCTGGCGGCACCTAATAGACCCAAACATAATGTCCCAGAGATGTTCTATTGGGTTTAAGTCAGGGGATGGTGAAGGCCATTCAATTGTTTCAATTCCTTCATCCTCCAGGTACTGCCTCCAGGTACTGTCCCCAGTGGCGGACTTGCCAATTCTGGTGTTCTTGAGCAAATGCCAGTGGAGCTCCACGGTGCTGGGCAGTGAGCACAGGGCCCACTACAGGACGTGGGGCCCTCAGGCCACCTTCATGAAGTCTGTTCCTGATTGTTTGGGTAGAGACATTCACACCAGTGGCCCTCTGGAGGTCATTCTGTAGGGCACGAGCAGTGCTCAGCCTGTTCCTCCTTGTACAAAGGAGCAGGTATCGGTCCTGCTGAGGGGTTGAAGACCTCCACATGTAACACCAGTCCTGTTTTGAGGGTTTTCTAATTGCTGCCACTGAAGAGCACCTGTTGTTAATTCCATGAACACCAATACAGCTGAAATTGATTAACGAGGCCCTCAGCTGCTTAACCAACCAGAAAATTATCAGACAGGTTTAATTCAATTCATGACAGGCCCAATAAAAAGTGTTCTTTAATCTTTGTGAGCAGTATATATATATATTTATATATATATATATTAGAGCTGTCAGGCGATTAAAATTTTTTATCGCGATCAATTGCATTTTGTCCATAGTGAACTAGCGATTATTCACAAATTAATATGTGGCCTTTTTATAGGAAAAAATGTGCGCTTTGTGGAATTTAGCAGTTTTACATCAATTATGAAAACAAGAATGACAAAATGTATAGTTTTCATCAGAAATACTTTATTTTGTAACATTGTATTGAGATAAACTTTCTTAACAATTAAAGGCTGTAACATAAAATGCCTAACAAAAGCCCAAGTGCAAGTGAAGGGCATTTTAAATTCAAAACTTCAATCAACGTTCAGTAAAATAAAATAAAAAACATCAAAAATAAAATTTCCATAACACTTTCATGTTCATTTTTTGTCAGGACCAAATCTTTTCCTCCTCTGCTGAACTACAGTAATAAATGAAATAGAGATTTATCATTTCCAATGAACTTTTGTTTTTTAGAACATTAAAGACTGAGAAAAGCAGCAGCTGGGTGGCTCAGTGGGCTAGGTGAAGGGCTGGCACGCAGGATGACTGGGTTCAATTCCCAGGTTTGTCCACTGATCCCCATCTAGATTGGGTCCTTAGGCAAGACCCTTGATGCTGCTGCCTAACTGGGTCCCTGTGCCCCTCAAGTACAGGGTTGTGTCAGGAAGGACATCCGGCGTAAAAACTCTGCCAAATCATTGATCCGAAACAGTGGGTGCTGTTACGCTGTGATAACCCCAAAGGGATAAGCCGAAAGTGAACTACAAAGACTGAGAAAAGCAGGATACACTGTGGATAGTTTGACAGTCTGTTACTGCCGCCGCGTTCTCTGGCTGCAGCTCCATGCAGCGACGTGTCCAGCGGAGCTCACGCCATGAATATGCCGGCAGACAGACAGCTATACTGTGGCTGGATTACGCTTACACCTCCAGAACTTTGGGGTATTTTTCATATTTTCGCGCGGCAAAAGACGAACGGGCCACACACTCAAAGCTGAGATTTATCTTTTCATCTACAAATAACTGGCGTTGTTTAAATTACATTTAAAATGTCCCCCGGTGCGCTTGCTGTTCGGAACGTCGGGGGTCCGCAGCTCTAGGGATGCGGCGTCGGACGCGAGCCGATACCACCAGATGTGGTACTGGACGCGAACCGGAGCCGGGTTAGGGTGCAGGAGCTCTCCGCGTCCTGGCGCTGGGGAGGTTCTAGCTAGTAGCTCGGTGGTTGGAGACCCGCCCGTGATCTAGTGAGAGGAGTAGGTGAGTTAGAGGGCGATGAGGGACGCCTGTGCGCGGTATGGAAAGGCACGTATAAGAAAATCCGCGATTAATGGGTCAAAAAAAATTGTTGGCGTCATGCACATGTCAAATGTGCATATGTATATATACATATATATATATATATATAGATTAAATGAGTCTACATCTGTGTCCTGATTGGTAGTAGATCCTAGAATGCTTCTCTGTGCCATTAAGTCCTGTGTCTACTGCACAGGACATAATGTGTTCATTTGGCAAAGATGATCTTTGGTTGTATTCTATGATTTTGTGTTAATTTTCTTAAGAATATCTGAACTTTGAAAGTGTTTCCACAAGCAAGAATTGGGAAAACAGTCAACCTTGAAAAACCAATAATTATTTTAAAAAGTAAAGATAACTACTTTAGGGATTTTGTCCATTGCAGGTTATTCTAAGCTTCTGTGATTAATGAGGGAAAAAAACTTTTCAAGTGAAAAAAAAATTACATTTTTTAGGCATCTGGATTGAAGTTTCCTCTGAGAAGACATTTCTCTGTTTCGTGTGAATGCTTTCAGCCTTTTGCAGTGGCCTTGGATGTGCTGGAAGGACGGCCAAAGCTGAGTGCCTGGAGAGATCGGGTGAAAAAGGAGCTTGGAGAGAAGCTGTTTCAAGAAGCTCATGAGAGGATTCTAGACTCCAAGAGTCTGCAGCAGAAGATGCAGAACAACAGCAGTTTGGAAAAGCTGAAACCCAAGTATGAGAAGCTTTTCCGCTGAGAAAGTGTGAAGACAAAGATTTTCCGGCTTTACAACCTTCTGTCTTTGAAGGATTTTGCTGCAGGTTTAACATGACAAGTTTAACCCTCTTTGAACCATCTCAAATGAATTAAGGTCTTCATTAAACTCTGTAACTTCATAGGAACTCTTTCTTGTTATCAATAAAGTCAAAGGTTTAAGCAAAAATACAAGTGATTTAAAACACTATTCACACTTCTTGTGTTCTTTTTTTTTAATCAAATGTCTCTTGTGTTTCTACACCTCCCCACCAGGCCCTAATCTGCATTACATTTATTAAAAAAAATTAAAAGAAAACACTTAAAACCAACATTTTAGTACCCTTGAATTGTCCAAAAATGTCTTTAAACTAAAAGTCCATCATGCTGTAGTATCGCGAGACTGACGAGAGGAGTGTGGTGAGCTAAAACAACAATTGCCAGCTTTTTTCATTATACCGCCATATAAATATTCAGATAATTAACACATATTTGGAAAAGATTAATACGTTTTTGACAGCCTGGAGGACTTGGAGAAGTACATCAACGACTGCTTTGATACCATAGTCATGAAGAAGGGCTCCACCACCACGCCTTCCACCAAGCGGAACCGTCCCGAAGATTCTCCCGGGGCCGTCTCCTCTCCAGGCAGCAGAATCAGCGACGTGTTAGATTCCATTGATAAAAAGCTCTCCAGCCTTGATGCCCGCCTCAACCTGCTGGAGATCCTCCACCAAGAGTTCCAGGGCCTGCGGGAGTCTCTGGAGTTCAGCCAGCAGCAGCTGCAGGAATTAGCCGCAGAGAACCAGAGCCTCAGGGAGTCCGTGAAGGTGCTAACACCACCCGGCTCTCTGAAGAGAACCGAGCCATGAAGGAAACCCTCCTGGATCTTCAGGCGTGGAGCATGAGGGACAACCTGGTTATTTCGGGAATTCCAGAGGAGGCGGGGGAAGACCCGGAGGCCACGGTGAAGACCTTCATGGAGGCCCAACTGAAGATCCCGAAGGAAAAACAGAAGATCACCTTCGACAGAGTCCACCAGCTCGGAGGGAAGAAGCCCGGCAGCCAGCACCCGCATCCGATTGTAGCTAAGTTTCTGTTCTATAAACAGAAAGTTTCTGTTAAAAGCCGAGGACCGGAGCTGAAGGGAACCCACTACAGCGTAAATGACCAGTATCCCGCGGAGATTTTGCGCCGCAGGAAGCTGCTTTTTCCCCTGAGAAGACAACACCTGACCGCCGGGTCCCGCGCGGTGGTCACCGTGGACAAACTCTTCGTGGACGGTCGGCTCTTCCGGGACCCTGAGATCACCCCGAGGCTGTACTGAAGACCCCCCCACGCTGCTGCGTCTGAGCTGCGCTGAAATCACCTGCTAAGCTTATTTAAATGAATGGAAACAGATCAACCACCCCCCCCACACCTCCTCTCAGGAGAGACGTTTTTTATCTCCCCTCTCCATGTTTCTGTGGTTTTTGTGATTTCTTTTTCTTTCTCTCTTTTATTCCTTCTCTCAAACCCCCTCTCTTCCACTCTTCCTCTCCCCCATACCATCAGATGACATCACACTCCAGGTAAGCTCTCGCTCATTCACGGAACGAGCGCGCGAGCGCACACACGCTCGCATGCGGGCATACACACGCGATCCCGCACACACTCGCTGATATTCTGCATATGCATCACATATGTTTATACAGGACACGCCCCACATGCAGCTCACGCAGCCAGAAAACACCCACGCGCTCCAACACACAGCGCTTCACTGCGCACCGGTCAGCGGGCACGCGCGCTCACGGGCACAGCAGGTGCACGCACTATGCAGCTTCACACCCCCCCAGTCAGTGTAGTCATGTCTAATCTGAACATTATTAGCTGGAATGTTCGTGGAATGAACTCTGGACCCAAGAGGCTGAAAGTTTTAAACCACCTGAATGATTTAAAAGCAGATATAGTTTTACTGCAGGAGATCCACTTATCCAAATCAACTGAACATCTCATGTGCTGTTCGCAGTTCCCTTCAGTCTATGCTGCTAGTTACAACTCCAAACAAAGAGGAGTAGCCATTTTAATTAATAAAAATATTATTTTTACTTATAAAGATACAGTTATTGATCCAGAGGGATGATATGTAATCATTACTATATCCATTCAGAATGAAAATTTATGTATAGCAAGTTTGTACAGTCCGAATAGTGACGACTCCTCCTTAATTCACAGATTCTTCACGTCACTCTCAGCTCACTCGGACTCTATATTTCTGACAGGAGGAGACCTCAATTTTATTCTGGATCCAGAACTTGACAGACTCAGCACAGCTGCACACCAGCATACATGGCGGTCTGCAAGTATTCTGAAGCAGGACATGAATGATCTTGGTCTCTGCGACGTTTGGTGCTCATGTCATCCAAACACTAAAGGGTTCACCTTCTTCTCTCCAGTTCACCACTCACACTCTCGTTTAGATTATTTATTAATCAGTAAATCTCTTCTAAAAGATGTTAAAAGCTAAAGCATTCATCCAATTATCATCAGTGATCATGCACCAGTTTCTGTAAATATTGTCAGGGAAGCAGCAACACCTTCGGGTTCCACCTGGAGGTTTAATAACTCTCTGTTAAAAGATCAAGAGTTTATTGAATTCTTTAAAAAAGAGTGGGCAACCTTCTTAGAATTTAACAATACTCCTGACATCTCACCATGTGTTCTCTGGGAAGCAGCAAGGGCAGTGACGACGGGAATTTTAACGGCACCATAGACATGTAGGGCCGCTGGTGGGGGGGTGCTTAGACATCACTGCGAGCAATCATGAGATGCCCTGTTAAGGCCTTCTCACCAATTTTAACTGCACCCTTTAGTACACACACCTCTAACACCACAAATACACACTCTAACAAACAAACACGCATGCATCACACAAGGAAGGTGGACCTTCGACCTTCTGTCCCCTA
>NW_023416897.1:373848-375866 GCF_002922805.2 Oryzias melastigma | reverse complement strand
TCCCACGTTTGCCCCTCCTGGTGGGGTGGGGGGGGCTGCTCCTCTGGCTGGGCTGGGGCCTGTACTCTCTGTGTTCCTGTTCCTTTCTGCTCTTGGGTGTGGGGGGCCTTTGCAGCGGCCCCGCGTGCCCTGGTCTGGGAGCTCGGCGGGATTGCCCTCAGGGCGGTTTCTCTCCGCGGCTCCATAGCGGGTGTTGTGGGGTCCTGGCTGCAGCTGCAGACCCGGAGGGGCGTCTTGGCGTGGGGATGGCCGGGTGCTCTCCCCCTGAATACATTCCATCACCATCCACCTCAGCAAAACATAAACACTCACCTGAGCACTAATAGTTTATGTGACAGAATGAAAGTCTGTATCTGAATGGGTTTGTATGATGGAGCGTGTGAGCTGCAGTTACAGTTGCATTGAGTACATTATGTTTATTTTAAATGTGGAGACTATTTTGGCCAGCCCAGTCTCAGCAAAATGCGTACATATTCCACGATTTGGGAAAAACCGTGTATAATATACGCCAAAACCGTTTTTTGTGTGCATATAATACGCGCGCTCCTAAACGTGTTAAAATGTGTTTTCCACGTTTGACACGTCCCCTGGTGGAGCCGTGAGCATCACAGACCGCCCTACTAACGAACATTTTGCTTTTCTAACCCTAACCATAACCGTAATCCTAACCTTAACCAGGAACAACGTCATTTTGAAAAGAGCCCGAGGATTTCTGACCACGTGATCAAAACGAAACCTTAAAAGTCGTGTATATGTACGCCGGCGCAACCTATTCTCTACCATTGCGTATCATATGCATGCAAAAACCGTGTTTGGCGTATATTATACACGGTATTTCAGAGTGCAAAGTGTATGCATTTTACTGAGAGTGTGTTGATTTTGGCCAACAGGTGTGTGTGTGTAGACAGGCTCCGCCCATTCTAGTTGGTTATTTAGTCCTGGTTGTTTTATTATATTTTTTTTATTTATTTATTTTTAACTTATTTTTAACTGTCCAACAGCTGAGCCAACAGATGCGGGCTGAGAGCTTCTTGTGTTGGGCAGATTTTACTGTCACAACAGGGATTTATTGAGTATAAACCCCTGTTGTATTTAATGCTAAACTTTATTTATATTGATTTTTTTATTTATTTTTTTTTATTTTTATATATATATATATTAGGGCTGTCAGATTTGTCGCGTTAAAAACGCATTAATCTGACATGTGCTTGACGCCGACAATTTTTTTGACGCATTAATCGCGGACTTTCTCATACGTGCCTTTCCATATCGCGCGCGGGCGTCCCGCCCTTTAACTCACCGGCTGCTCTCAATATATCGCAGGCAGGTCTCCAACCACCAAGCTGCTAGCTAAAACCGGCGGGCGCTAGGACCTGGAGAGCTCCTGCACTCTAACGCGGCTCCTGTCTGGTTCCTCTTCCAAGAAAAAACCTGCTGGACGTCTGTTTGTCCGTTCTGACTGAAGCATTTGGGTTATGATATAATATTTTAATCCAATCAATGAATGATTCTCCAAATCCGAACTTGTGGAGGGCAGCGATGAGAAACTTCCAGTTGACTCTGTCGAAAGCTTTTTCAGCATCCAACGAAAGTATGTTCATTTCCTGCTTTTTAATAGTGGCAATGTCTATGACGTTAATAAGTCTGCGGACATTGTCACTCGATTGTCTACCTTTAATAAATCCAGTTTGATCATGGTGAATTATGTGGGGAGTGATTTTTTCTATTCTCTGTGCTAATGCTTTACAAATAATTTTGAAGTCTGCATTGATCAGTGAGATGGGACGATAGCTGAGAGGAATTGAGGGATCTTTCTCTGGTTTGAGAAGAAGGATTATATTTGCTGAATTCACGTTTGGTGAAAGTAACTGATTTTCCTTGATAAATCTGTTTTAAATAAGCTTAGCAGGTATTTCAAGGCACCTCAGATGCAGCAGCGCGGGGGGGTCTTCAGTACAGCCACGGGGTGATCTCGGGGTCCCGGAAGAGCCGACCGTCCACGAAGAGCTTGTCCACGG
>NW_023416897.1:333547-366225 GCF_002922805.2 Oryzias melastigma | reverse complement strand
GTACATTCTAACGTCCACTGCTTTTCTCCCTTTTTAAAATATACATTCCCTCCTTTTTATTTATTTTCTTTGTTTCTATGGGCATCCTCAGGTTTTTTATATATAAGAATATCTTGAGTTCAAAGATGTTATTAGTGTTTTGCTTTAATAAATGGGCCTCAGTCAGCAAATATTTTGAGTGTGTTTATATCTAAAAATAGCTTTAGAAATACTTTGTACATGTTTTATTAAATATATGTTTTAAAGCTTTAAAAAAAGAATTGCAGGCTTTTATTAAGTTTTCTGTAGTTGATTCAGATTACCTCAATTGATTTAAGACTCCAGAAACAAATGAAGGAGAAAACCTGAATGATACATTAAAGGCTTAATAAACTATTGTCTTTATTTTAGTTAGAATATAGCTTAAAGACCTCAAGTTTAAAGATAATAATGGTTAAGATGAGTGTTTTACATCCAGTCGCCGCACGAACCGATTAGTCGACTAATCGAAAAAAAATAATCGGAGATTAGTCGACTATTGAAATAATCGTTTGTGGCAGCCCTAGTGTTTAGTTTGGATTTTCAGCAGAAGAGGAGGCAGCATCAGTCATGTTTAACCTCTTCAGACCTGATGTTCATCACATTCTGACTGAATGACATTAGTTCATTCTGCTTCACTGGAGCCTGTGGCTGTGTGTTTAATAGTAATAATAATAGATTAGATTTATCTGCGCTTTTCAGGACACTCAAAGCGCTTACATTGTGTATCCATTATTCATTTACACCTCATTCATACTTGGTGACAGTAAGCTACTATTGTAGCCACAGCTTACCTGGTGCAGGCTGACAGAGGCGTGGCTGCCAGTACGCGCCTACAGCCCCTCTGACCATCACCAGAACATTCATACACCAGTGGAGCCACACTGGAGGCAAGTAGGGTTAAGTGCCTTGCCCAATGACAGAACAACATTTGGCTGGCAGGAGCCAGAGTCGAACCGCCTATCCTTCGATCATTGGCCGACCCGCTCTACCGCCTGAGCTACTTTCGCTGTCGTTGTTTAAAGGGGTTAACTCAAATAATAGCTCCAGCTTAAAGAAGTTTACATGATTAACTTAACCAAGGAGTAAAAAGAAATGCTCCTCATATTGTTATTACAGCATTATGTGATCATATGTCAAGAATTTTATTTAACATCAGAGAAAAAGAGGTTTTATACCAGGGGTTTCAAACATAAGGCCTGCGGGCCTTATCCGGCCCACCAGATATTTTAATCCGGCCCAATTATGAAGAAAAATATATATAAGAATTTTCAAAAAAGAAGGGACGTTTCTAGCTCATTCCTGTGGCAAGTTAAGCCATAAAGGCCAAACAATGCTGAGTTTTGGAAGAGAAAGAGAGGTTAACGCCAAAATGTTTTCAAGTTTAACCTTCTGGAACCTAGGGCCTGAAACTGTTTTTGTTTACTTTTGAATTTACCTCTGTATTTTCAATTTAACATACTTATATGGTATCATTTTAATCAGCACAACTTCACATATGTGACTCTGCCTTTATTTAGTCATTTTTCCATGTTCTATTCACACACTAGACATAAAATCTTGCAAAAACAGAAAATTCCTTCTGGAAAAATGGGAATTATTTTGCTGTGGAAACCCCAAAAATGTTTATCGAACTGTTTTTACATTTTAGGTGTAATTTCATAAAAACTAAAAGAATACATTTAGTCAGTAAGCTAATCAACACATTTTTGAACGAAAATTAAAAAAAAAAAAATCCAGGCGAAATTCATAGATTCCTTATTTGGGCCACATATATGAACAGTTTCTGTTGGTAGAGGAACATCACGACCTCTCAGCTCCATGATGTGACCTTTCATATGTTCTCATACAGACAGTAATAGTACTTCAGCCTGTCTGTGTGGCTTCAGCTGCCAGGCAGCCCAAAAAATAAGAATTTATCTCCTAAGAGCACTGTTGTCCAATTGACATTTTTCCTGGAAATCAAAAAAATTTTTCTCTTTCCTTTTACTTTTTTTTCCCACATAAACTTCCCTTGATGTGTTTGTGAGGAATAATAAGAAGGTTTTAGGGAGAAGTTTGATCCAGCTGGACTTCAGGTCAGCTCGACTGGAATCTGCTCTCAGGTGGGGGCGTATCAGCGATAGGCGGGACTTTCGTGGAGAAACACAGTTTCTGTGATGTTTTGACAATGCCGGTGTAGGTACTACGTGTGCTCAGCCTGCAAGATCGGCTCGGGGGCTTGCGACTAGTGAGGAGGTCACACTAAAATAAATTGTGCGACCAACAACAAGCTAGCATGCTACTCCCGAACACCCACTTTAGCACAAACTTCACATTTCCAGCCTGATTTCTATCTATTAATATAATGATCATTATCCTGTGATGATTCGCCTCGATTTAATTATTTTGTGCTCAAGGTTTTTGCAGTTGATTGCAAATATTGCGCCCCCTTTTGTGCGTGGGGTTGTCTTATTTCTGCGTGGAGTTTTGACTAATAAATAATGCGCTAATTTGGACACAGCACCACTCGCCCTTACCGGTGGGTGTGTGTAACTGCAGTTACATGTGACTGAAAGATTGCGGCTCGGGAACACTTGATCATGTGTTTGTTAAAACGGCAGGAGCTGGTGGCGCTTGTAAATTAGGTGGTGGTGGCTGTAAACACATTCTCGATGCAGGAAAAACCCCATTTATTCATTCATTTTCTTAGCCGCTTGTCCCTTTCGGGGTTACAGGGGTGCCGGAGCCTATCCCAGCTACTGATGGGTGAAGGTAGGATACACCCTGGACTTCGTCAATCTTTTACAGGGCCTCAATCACACACCCATTCACGCCTTTATAACAAGCATTGTTATAAAGCATGTTTTTGGACAGTGGAAGGAAGCCGGAGTCCTCAGTGAAAACCCACACGTGCACAAGGAGTACATGCCAACTCCACACAGAAAGGTCCCCATGTCTGGTTCTGTTTCAGGTCATCTACCCGGGACTTGAACAAGGCCCTTCTTGCTGTGAGTCAAGAGCGCTGACCAGTGTGCACAGTGCAGCCCTCATGTTATCACTAAAGTAAAATAGTTCCATATTTTCCTTATTTTATAATGTCTCTCATTTTATTCATGTTTTGTGTTGTCTCGTTTCACTCTCTGTGTTTCTTTTCATCCCTGTTAAATATTTTACATCCCAATTCTTGAGGCTTAATTAAATATTTCCCCCCTCTGTGTGTGGATATCACAGTCACTCTGATCAACTGTGTAATTTAATAACTTGCTTCAAATGCACGATCCTCAGGTTGTCCCACCCCCGCCCCACCATTTGCAAAACAGAGATAGGTGAAAAGACTGCAGAAAGGTGGAATAAAATGTCACATTTTATGTGGGTCTCAATTGTATGAACATACTGGACAAAGAAAAAAAAAAAAAGAAAAATCATGAGTTTCTGAAAGTGTTTAGGGGGCAGAGACAAAAGTGGAGGTGGGCCATATTTTGGGTTTTAGACCATGACATTAATAAAATCGAATGATGAAGGTTTTCCAGCATGCTGTTCTATTTGTCCAAAGCAAAATTCATGTTAATGATTTCATTAAAAGAGTTGATGACAATGTTCCCATGCTCTTCATGTGATGACTGAACTGTACCTGGTTACTCCTTTGTTCAGGCAAAGCTGAACATTAGAGGCTTTCAGTCTTACAATCAGATAATAGTTGTAGAGTGTTTCTTGCATAGAGAATTTGGTAGCGGCTGCCACCACCTAATTTACAAGCGCCACCACCTCCTGCCCGTCGAAAAACGGGGGAAAAGCGGCTGATTCTGTCATGTCCGCCCCGCCTCTCACCTCAGTGGACCTGCCTGCTGGGTGGAGCGATCACGCCTGATGAGAATCACCTGGTCCTGTCCCTTCATAAGATCACTCCTGTTGACTCCTCGTTGCCGGAACGTCTCAGTTCTCTGTTATGAGATTACGTTCAGCCGCCTCGTCTGCTCGACACCGTCAGCCGCCTCGTCTGCTCGACACCGTCAGCCGCTTCGTCTGCTCTGCGCCGTCCCTCGGCGAACTTCCAAGCCTCGTCTCAAGCTTCCTCTCCAGCCTCATCCCAGCCTTCATCCCTTCACCAGCAATCCGGAGTATTCTCCTCGCCCGAACTCTCTGATCTTCGGTTCCTCTCATCCCTGCCACTTCCTGCTTCCTTCGCACTACCCCGCGCTGCAGTGACGTCATCCCTCCAAAGAACCTGCGCCACCTGCTGGCTCGGAGGAGCTACTACTTCATCATTAATCCCATAGACTGTCTCCCAGTGATAATAAAGACTCTTTCTTCTCACTCTGGATCCGCTCCTTTTGGCTGTCCAAATACATCACCCTGACAGATTCTAGGGGCCCAGACTGAGAGGGGGCCCACAGAAGCCCCTAATGTTGATAAAATGGAAAAAATAAATTCAGTAATCCAATGTATAATTAATAAATATTTGGATTTCCAATGTCAAGGTAACAATATTTAGATATTTTGTTTTGGAAACAACAACAGAAAATGGTTTGGTCCAACTGGATTTTACTTCTGCAGGTGTGCTGTTGGTGACGACAGGCCCACAGTGTGAGAGGTAGACAAGACATGCCTTAAAAAAAAAAATAGAGGAGAGAAGGAGAGCCCACCCGTGCTCGCAACAGCCACGCGCAGGGGGGCGGGGTGGGGGCTCAGTTGTCGGTCTGGGGCCCGTTCCCAGAAGCAGGTTTTGTTGGAACTCTGAGTTCGTGAACTCCAAATTCAGTAAAACTCTGAGTTTTCGGTTCCAGAAAGAGAGATAACTCAAACCCGGGAAAGTGGGTGAAACCAAGCCCGTTCCAAGAAGCGGGTTAAGCTGAACTCAGAATCAATCACTATGGTAACTGAGTCTGTGAACGAAACCTGGTCGGTAGCAGGTTTTCTTCAGGAAACTTAGAGTTCTCTGCGGTCTCCGCCCCTTTTTAAAGTGAAGGATGTTCAAATATGAGTTCCTCATGAACATTTAGAGACCATTCACATTAGAGACGTCACGTTTTCACCACTCAGAAACCAAAATGACATGTTCATTCATAGAGGATCATGTAGAGAGGAGGCTGATTAATCCAGAGGAAATGTTATTTACGTCGGTAGAGGATTTGGAGGACACGAGTCGACTGACTGCAGTTTCCCAATTCATTTTTATTTCAGCGATATTATAAATAGTGAGTTTTTCCAGGGACTCGCTATTAAAAAATACAGTTTTCTTTTCCTTATCTTAGACCCAAAACAATTGAAATTATGGAATGTCAAACACCAAGAAACCATCTCAACCCATCTACCATCCCTGGCTTGCATCAAACATTAGCTCAGTTGTCAGCAACGCTGCTTCCCACTGCGGAGTTTGTGAGTTCGATTTCCGGCTTCGGAATTTGTTTTTATGCTTAAAAAAAAAGAATTCGGCGAATAGTTTTTAAGTCTTGAGAATTAAAATTAAATGAATACTTTTTTAACATATGCCAGGCAGCTACAGTTTCCTTTTAGCGTGCAGTGATATCCGTGTGTGCAGGTGGGGAGGGGGAGGGGGGTTACCAAAACCGGTTATTCATGCGATTCCGGAGATTACTGGCTAAATTAGTAACAGATCAAAAACCATTCCTTACTCAACAAGAGACAAAATAACCTTCCTGACATTATTTATTCATTATTAGAAATGATTCAAATAACTGCAGATATTTTCTCTGTTCTACCGCTGCAGCTGTGTTGCTTTTCTTGCAGAAAATGTTCTCCTATAGTCACATATGCTTGCAGGAACTAATCAATTTCCACCGCCGGAAGTACAAAACTCAGATGTTTGTCCCCGTTGCCATGGTGAATCGTGCTGTCTTTGCTCCATTGATCAGGGCTTTTAATGGTCGCGACGCTGACACCTGATTCTGGTTCTGACAACTTCAAGTTGATTGAATCAAACATTTTCAGCTGTTCTGGAGCCGAAAACCCTGAGTTTGAGAATTTTGAGTCCAGTGACTCTAAGTTAAGGTTCGAACTCTAAATTTGTTGAACCTGCTTCTTGGAACGGGCCCCTGGAGTCGTAGTCATGAGTTTAAAGTTCCCTCCAATGAAAATCCTGTTTTTTGAGTTTTTAACATGCATGTGTGGATTTTTCCTCTGAAAGAGTAAAAATATAAGAAATCATTTCTTGTTTGCATTTCTGAGTATTTCTCCTTTCAAGTCGCTGTCACTCAAAGTTCCCGAGAAAAACTCTGTTTGAATTCCGGAAACTTGGTTACGTCACGATAGCTGGCCCAGCTATAGCGTAGAGGCCTGAGAAGATAATATAACGTCCCTCTTCTGTGCTGTAAAGGATTGTAATTCAGTGAAAGGCCAGACTGATGTTAGCTTTCATTATTTCCCCAAGGAACCTAAGGAAAAATTGGATTGGATTTATTGGTCACAACAACCTCAATAATTAATCGATTATTTGCAAAAAAAAAAAGAATAATTTTTCAACTGGACAGAGAAAGAACAAGTTGTTTTTGAAGAAGGATGTAGTACCCTGTATCAAAACACCATCAAGTGGACTGCACTTTCACCGGTAGGGTTTATTTTAGACTGATTTTTTTTGTATGTATATATTTGTGACGAGCAGAAAAAGTGATAGAAATTCTTCATGGGCTTATCAAAGTCTGTGTCTTGCTAGCATGTCTGGGGGTTAAGGGGCGGGGTTACACAGCTCAGCAACAAAAGCCACACCCACACAAAGGAATTTTTGGAAATGAAGGCTTCAGATCAACAGGAAAAATGAGTTTTTAGACATTTAGGATGTGGAATTTTCGTTAAAAACTTCACAGTCTTAATTAAAACCTCACTGGGAACATTTAATGAAAGGGGGACTTTAAGTGTTTTATGTTTCAACAGAAGTTTTTGGATAGTGCTTCAAATTAGAATCATTTGTTGTTTTATTGTGTATCAATAATGGGTTTCTTACTTGCATTGTGCGATGTATGTTTTATTTTAATTAGGTGATCTAATAATAGTAAAATAAACTTGTTTTTAGACACTAAACTAAATTGAGACCTTATGTGTTTTACCAACATGTACACATGTCAGATGACTGAGTGAAATGATAATTAGACCTATTACCAGAACAATTTATTTTAAGATTAAGTTTAAAGTTTAATATATTCTGCTGAACAGTTGTACCCACAGTTTCTGTTCAGAAAAATAATTAAATTAATTAAAAATAACCGCAACGTATTTACTGCTTTAGGAGGATGTTTTTTTAAGACCAAATTTTATTTTGAAAGGAACTTGAATGTGGTGCTGCCATATTAAAACAAATCAAGTGTTAAATAGCACACTGAAAAATATAAATCTGTTATGGTGTAATTATGTTTTTATTATGTATATGTATAATAATTTGAAATATTTAAGTGTTCCCCACAGTTATCTCCAATACTACAATTAATGCAAGAAAATAACAAAAGCTTAATTTTAACATTTTCATTTCAAATTCAATTTGGACGGGGGGGGCAAAATCAAGGTATACAAATCTGAGGTTGCGATGAGACACCACTACCACCTTATTTTAAGCCAGGAAAACCCTGAGTTGTAAACAGTTCAAAGAGCAAGCAGATGCTCTGGGGGAAAGATCTGATGTAGGCCTTGTCCACACGTAGGTGGGTATCTGCTAAAACTAATATATTTTTATACATTTCGGCCATCCACACGAAACCAGAGATTTCATCACTGCAAACGGTGCTTTTGGAAAACTCCGGCCAAAGTGAAGATTTTGGAAAACTCCGGTTTTGCGTCTGAGTGTGGACATGAATAACCGGTGATTTAAATCATCATTGTGCGATAAAGCACAAACCAACTCACGCGATAAGTCATTAAAAACACGACGATGAATGAGAACAAGTTTTTCTTTTTTTTATTTGACTTAGGGCTGGGCGATATGGGAATTTTCATATTGCGATATCGTTTTTTTCATTTTGTGCGATAACGATATGAAAAACGATATAAATCGAATAATCAAAGTAATCTTTATTGCAAAGAGCTTTAGAACTTCAGATTTTTAAACCTTAACTTTGCCCCCTCCCCCACCCATAACTGTGGTATGTTTTCAATAGGCTGTACAGAATTTCTGATTTATTTTAATCTGACTGCAGCACATACAAGTTCATTTCAAATTAAAATTGAGTCCTAAAAACATTGTTCTAAAGCAGCAAATATATTGCAGTTATTTTTACATTATTTTCTAATTTCTTCTGAACATAAACTATAGGTACTGCTGTGCAGCATAAGATAATAACATGTAAACTTAATCTTAAAATAAAATGTTCTGATAATAGATTTAATCATCATTTCACTCAGTCATCTGACATGTGTACATGTTGGAGGATTGATCAAACACATAAGATCTCTTCATTAAGTGTCATGTCAGGAGTTGTTAAAAACAAGTTTATTTTACTATTATTAGATCATCTCATTAAGAAATGAGCATAAACGGCACAAATGTAACCAACAAATTCATTTTTGATACATAATAAAACAACTAATTATTCTAATTCGAAGCTCTATACAAAAGCTTTTGGTTAATATTTTAACAAAACCCTCAAACTCATCTAAACTCCGCAGCCACAATCGAGTCCCCGCCCCCCTGCGCGCGGCTGTTACGAGCACGCGCAGTCTCTCCTTCTCTCCTCTTTCAGCCCCGCGTGACACGTGACCCACGGCAATAGACAGACTGTCTCCTTTTTCTTTTTTTATGGAGGTTCTGCTCTAAATCAGGTGTTTAAACTCCTGATTTCAAAGCGTGTCTTCTCTCCCTCACACTCTGTGGATCTGTCCGGTCACTAACAGCTGCGGAAAAACAATCCAGTCGGACCGAACCATTTTCAGTTTAGAGGAGGGGGGTCCGGTGACGACGTTTAAAAAACAAAATATATAAACATCGTTACCTTGACATTAAAAATAAAAGTATTTGCGATTATATATTGGTTATTGGTTTACTGAAATAACGTTTTCTGTTGTGTCCTTTTGTCATCATTCGGGGTTTCCGTGCCCCCCCCTCTCAGTCTGGGCTCCTAGAATCAGCCGCTCCGTAAGAAGAAGAAGCGCGGAACTTCCGGGGGTTTCTCCTGTGTTCATTTAAAACGAAAGTTTATTGCAATAGTCTAACTTCACTATCGAAAAAAAGTAATATCGCAATAACGATAATTATCGTTTTATCGCCCAGCCCTAATTTGACTCACAAAAACAGGAGCATTGCGGTGACGTCACAGCTCTGTCTGGAGAATGCGTGCCGCGCAGAGTCTATTGACAGTCTCAGGTGAGAAACCTGTTCAGCGGTTAAAAAAAAAAAAAAAAAAAAAAAACATTCCAGCAAGTAAGCTGCTGGACCTTTTTCTGTTTAAAAACACGACGAGATCCATTTAAGTTTCTGTCCCTGCACTCGCGCTTTTCCTCAAACGAGAGTTCAGCATCTTCAGGCTCCAAGCTGTAGAAGAATAGCTGCAGATGAATCAGTGAAGCTGTTAGATCTCTCCTGCCGCCCGCTGTGTTGCACTCAGGACACACTATTTCGAAAAAAAATGTTTCCAAAACAGTTTTGCGAAAAATGTCTGTTTTGATACGCCCCAAAAACCACTTCCTCTAAGCGCAAAAACTTTTCTTTTCGAAAAATGCGAGTTTTTTCGAAATTGTGGTGTTTCCATTAGGAGGATTTATTATCCAAATTCCAATTTGCTAAATTTCAGAGTTAATGGAAACGCTGTCAACTACTGTTCTGGCAAGCTCATAACCGCGTCCAAGAGCGCAGGTATGTGGGGATGTGTGGATGGAATTATTTTAAAACTTTCATGTGTGGACGCAACACTTTTTGTAAAACGGAGGTCAACAGATATGCGTTTGTAGAAATACCCGCCTACGTGTGGACATGGCCGTAGTCTATGCTTCCTAAAGTGCACGTGTTACATAAATACAAAACAGATCTAAAGACTGAAAAATGGGTTGCAAAGGGTTTTGAAGACACCTAGAGGCAAAGGAAAGAAGAGAGCAGGAGGCTAGTTCCAATGCTTTCAGGTCTGAGCTTCTTCAGTCTTTTTTCAATAACACATTGTAGAAATTAAATTAACCTTTATAGAACATGGAAAATGGCTTTTTCTGTCCAGCACATTAACATCCTAAGAACTGCAACAATCATACAAACATTTCCCAGTATTTTGTTTAGAAACTGTGAATTTGAGCATCAGATCTTAAGTGTTCTTTTGTTCAAAACTAAAATGAAGATAAACCCAGCATCTGTCTTTGTTTCTTGACCAGACTCAAATCCTGTTAACTGCTCACAAACAATTGGAGCTCAAAATGCAGCTTGCTGCGACTGCAAGCACAGGCACCTGAGGAATCTGCACAGAAACCTGCAGTGGACTAATCAGAAATCCAGACTCAGATGTTTCGACCCCTCTCAAGCATTTAACTCAGGAAGAACGGTTCTCTGACCAGGAGGATTCTCGATGGCTCCGTCTCCCCACATATAGATTTTCCAAACAGTTGATTTCTTTGTGTAGGTTAAGTAAATGTGAAGGAGCTTCTCTCCACTCCTGGTTTGGGGCTGTTCCTTCGTTCACAGAAAGAGGTCTATCTTGGCAGAGACAGCTTTGCAACCTGTTGTGGAGAAGTACTGTCCCTGAACAGGATGGAAGATCACATCTCGCCCAACAGCTTCCACTACATCGCTCCGTTGACAGTGGCCGCGCTGGCAGAGCTGCGAGCGCACGCAACGCTCCACGTGGCCTCGGCTCAGTGGCAGGAATGGGACAAAATGTGTGATGAGCTTCTGCTGGATGATGCTAGACTGGAAGAAGCCACCTGCAGAGACAAACGTCTGTCAGATTTTGATATATTTTATTTTGTAAATACTTGAAAGGAAAAAACGCACAAGATGAAAAGAAAATATCTGAAAAGGAATGTGAAGAAGTTAAAGCCATAAGTTATAATACATTCACTCCCATGCCCTAGACCAGGGGTGCTTTAATTTACACACACACACATATATATTTGTTGATCTAACCCATCTTTTAGTAAACAGATTTTAACTTATTTGTTAGATATTTACTGCTCAAAGAAGTAACGTGCTGAATTTTAATTATTTTAGCTGTTATAGAGGTCACAGTGTAATATGTCCTCTTAACTGAATTGTGTCTGTTTTTAGATGCCATTACATAATCTTGTTTCAAAGCCAAGTGTGATTCTTCTTTGTACCTCAGCAGTTCTGTCAGTGTGTTTGTTGTTTACAACCTGGAAGTATTCATTATCACCATGTTGGCCAAATTTGAGTACACCACGGTTCATGTACTAGGGCTGTAACGAGTATCCGGGTGCTCGGGTATTCGCGATTTGCTCCCAAAAATTCGAGTACGGATATTAGGGGTGTAACGGATCAGAAGCCACGGTTCGGACACGTGTGTACCGCGGACCACTCCAACCCCCACCCCCAGCGAGCGCACACACCTCGGGCTCTCATAATTTTAATCAATTGTCCTTCACATCAATGCAATTCTCGTCATATTTGTGTAAACAGCGTACAAATATGTACTCAATATACTTAATACAAAATGTATTAAATATTACTTAACAACCGCTAAGGTTTCACAAAGACATTGACGAGGTAGAAGCTTGTTGTGAGCGTGTTTTTATTTTCATTGCGACAGCCGCAAAACCGCGCTACGGATAAACAAAGGACAATTACAAAAGCGATAGCTTAATTCCCCATACATTACAGCGACCATGGCGAGCGGAGGACAAGAAGAGCAAGAACTTGAGCGGCCCCCAGCGTCATTCAAGTCAATAGTGTGGGAGCACTTTGATTTTCCAGTCAGTTATCATAACGATGGGAAAAAATTGGTGCACAGAGATGTCACGGTTTGTCGGCACTGTGGCGAGAAGAAGTCTTACGAACACGGTAATACTTCGAGCATGATTACGCACATGAAGCGACATCACCCGACGGTGTCACTGAACACAACGGAAAAAAAGCCAACGCAGCAATTAATCTCCGCCGCATTTCGGCAGCCTTTCCCTGTGACATCATCGCGGTTTCAAAACATAACAAAATCCATCGGTGTGTTTATAGCCTCTGATATGAGGCCATACTCCATCGTGGAGAACAAAGGATTTAAATATATGTTAAAAGAACTTGAGCCTCGGTACGAAATCCCCTTGCGCGCACATTTCAGCACAAAGATCGTTCCAGAACTTTATGAACAGGAGAAGCGCAGAGTGTTGGAGGATTTGTTTAGTGCATCATCCGTTGCTCTCACCACAGATGGGTGGACATCTAGAGCAACAGAAAGCTACGTGACGGTGACTGCTCACTTCATTACATCAGAGTGGGAGATGAGAAGCCCGGTGCTGCAGACACGCCCCCTCTATGAGAGTCACACCAGCAGCAATTTAGCGCAGGTACTGACAGGAGCAGTAGCAGAGTGGAAGTTAGAACGGCCCAAAGTCAACATTCCAGTGACCACTGATAATGCCAGAAACCAAGTTAATGCAGTTTATGAGGCAGGACTGGGCCCTCAGATAGGATGCTTTGCCCATGTCATCAATTTGGCATCTCAAAGGGGAATCAAAGTGAACCAGATGGACCGTCTACTTGGGAGGATCAGAAAGGTGGCTTCATATTTCCACCGTAGCTCAACAGCAGCCCATTTGCTGAAAACCAAGCAAGAAATGCTTCAGCTGCCCATCCACAAGCTCATACAGGATGTCCCAACAAGATGGAACTCCACGTATGAGATGTTGGAGCGTTATCTTGAACAGCAGGCAGCTGTATTCTCAGCGCTTACCGACAAAGTCCTCAAAAAAACCATCAAAGATATTGTTACCTTATCCGGAGAAAACGTGAAAGTGGCAGAAGAGGTCCTTCAGGTGCTCAAACCCCTCAAAATGGTGACATTTTGTTGAGCACAGAATCTGCACCATCTGTGTCCATGATCCTACCCCTAAAATCACGGATTTTACAATCCTTGGACCCAAGTGAGGAAGACTGCACCATCACAAGAGATGTCAAGGCTGCAATTAAAGAGGATCTGGAATCCAGGTACACTGATCCCCCTGATCTCCAGGACTATCTTCATAGATCAACTGCACTGGACCCGAGGTTCAAGTCTCTGTCCCACCTCAGTACTGTACTGCGCCTCACAACTTACTCCAACCTCACAGCAGAGATCGTGGCCATGTTTGGCAACAAAGTGGAGCATGATGATGACAATGAGGTAAAAAAAAAAGAAGAAATTACATGAATATTGTTCTGCATTGTAGTCTTTGCTCTATAACTTTGAGAATTATAATTAAAATGTGATTATTAATTCTAAGAAATGTTGTTGATACACTTATATTAATTAGAAATATGAAACACTGAAAAGAATTCTTATATCAAATCATTGTTTCCACAGGGTCAAGTCACTGCGCAGTCAGGAGAACACTTGGGCACATCTCCATTAAAAAAGTCTGCCATGAGGGAGCTTTTTTTTGGGGAGACCTTTGCAGACAAGGCCACAACCAAGAAGACATTTGAAACAACAGTTGAAGAAGAGGTGGCATTCTACCAGGCAGCAGCAGGCATTCCAGTAGATGGGGATCCATTGGAATGGTGGAGAAAGAATGAGTGCAATTACCCTCACATAGCAAGGATGGCAAGGCGCTACCTTGCTGTTCCGGCCACATCTGTCCCCAGTGAGAGGGTGTTTTCAGCAGCAGGGGACATAGTGTCTGCTAAGAGGTCTACACTTTACCCAGAAAATGCAGACATCCTCATTTTTTTGAAGAAGAATTTGAAATTGTAATTTCTTTTAAACGCACAATGCCAGATGTTATAGCTTGGTTTTTGAATTTGTGAGCATCTTGTGCCTTTTTTCCTATATAATACCATATATCAAGTTCTGATATTTCTAAAGGGTTTGGTTTTTCTAAATAGACCACTAGCAAGTGTTTTGGGGTCTCTTTTTATGTGTGTTTTGAATTAATTAGAAAATATTTTAACACCTTTTTCTTAAGTGTTCCAAAAAATAAACTGTTCATATCTTGATATTTTGTCCTGTTTTTTCCTTTTTACTGATCCGAAAAGTGATCCGAACCGTGACCCTAAAACCGTGACACGATCCGAACCGTGAGTTTTGTGATCCGTAACACCCCTAACGGATATTCATGATGTCAAAGATCGCCGATTCGCGATCTTTATAAATGTAGTAAATTGTAGTAAAATATGATCAAAATATCTTGGAACGATGTATTTTTGCTCTGAAATGCAGATTAATGTAGGATTTTAAGTTTACAAACTAAAACAAACCGAAAGAGGCGTGGTACCGCCACCGGACGTAAACATATCTTCACGTCGGTGAAGCTTCCGGTTTTCAAAGTAAAATTAGCAAGAGCATTTTTCCGTTCAAAAACTGAGACATAACTTCTGAAAAAATGAATTAGCTTTAACATTGGAGCTTTAGCTCCAGTGTTTACATTCGTTTGGTTATGGAAACTCTTCAACATTTGACGTAATTAACGAAACTCCATCTTATTCTGAAGAAACAGCCTCGTGCTGCTGAAAGGTGGATGTAATTAACGTGAATTAGCTGATTCTGCTGTGGAAAAAATAACTTTTTTCATACGGACTCTGCACCAATATGTAATGCCTAGAACGTAAAATATTGAAGAACTTTGAGGATAGAAAACTGTGGAGAGCATTTTCCGATTCTGTTGTTAAATGATCCAAAACAGCAGTGATATTTATCGGTTTTATGTTGTTTTACTGCTGAACCAGAAGATTGACAAAAAAAGTTTAAAATGACCAAATTTATTTTTATCTGAATCTTTGTGTTTTTTAATCAGTTTTGTTCATTTTGATCTCCTGTTCTAAATAAGGGTATAAATGATGAATAAATACAAATAATTTCAATGTTCATCCATCCAGTAAATAGACGTACACATGGCAAAAAACATTACAATAAAAAGTAAGAATCGTGGTTCGATTTGTGAATTGTTGAGCTTGATTCGTGAATCGAATCGGATTGCCACCCAAGCAATGATCCACAGCCCTATCATGCACCCAATGCAATTCCATAAAAGAAATTTGGACACTTTTTTAAATAGATCTCCGGGTTTAATACGACAATTATTTGAATGTTTTTCCTCCTGTCCCCTCCCCGCTGCGTGTGAAAAAGCAGAGAAGAAAGTGCACTCTGTACTTGCGCTGTGCTCCTGCCATTATGTTTTTTAGGAATTTGGGATAAAAATCAATTGGTCTGGTAAAAATGTATGATGGTTTTGCGACAGCATCCTCACGCAATGCACAGTCTCTCAGTCATAACAACCAAAAACCGTTACGTGGCCTTAAACTTGTTCCTAAGCTATGATGTAGCATTGATTTCTGCTCAAATTGCTGATTCTTTTCTTTTTTTAATCAATTAATATTTGATATTAAGTCCTGAACCAGACATTGATAATTCATGTAGAGAAAATGGTATGGTCGAGTCGGGGTGGGATTATATAAGTTCACTTTCTTCCACTCCCTTTCAAGTGATCAACTTGTGATTTATTAAGTGATATGTAATGTATTATTACATGATTGCCTGAAATAAACCATTTCGTTCATTCATTCATTAATTCAATGCACAATCTGGTGGACTGTTTTTGGTATTATTTTAAGAAACTAATTCAGGGAAAGAGACCTGCTCCACCCTCACCGCAAACTCAAGCCTGCACAGACAGCTCCACCTTCCTTGCAAGGAATGGTTTCAAGGCACTGTCATTGCTGCCTGAATGGCCTCTTAAAACAATGTCCAAGGCAGCTGGCAAGACGGGGTCCGAGCGTGTAGCCTTCCTCACCTGTTCAGCCGACAAAGGAGCATCATACACCTGGCTGAAATAGAATACGCTCTCTGAACGGGACTCTGATCTAATGACTGGGGGTGACAACCTTGACAGGCCGTCAGCGTTGCAATCAGGGCTGGGAATCACTGGGTACCTCATGACATGATGTGATACATGACTCACAATATCAATAATATCGCGATACTGTGATAATTGGTAAAAATCCTCTCTAATAACTAACATTATATAGAAGAACACATATTTTTGGGGAAAATATATCCCCGTTACTTTTTTTATTTAGCTTAAACAAAATCATAATAAACAACTGTTGCTATTTTGTGCAACAAATTATAGACGCTTTTGTGCATCATTGCTGAAATCAGTAACACTATGTCTTTGACAAACATTGACAACAACTGAATTGGAATTATCTGTCAGATTCAATGTTAACAACAGTAAACATGATCAGCAGTGCCACAACTTAGTGCAGAATTGTTGTAAACAACAGAACAAAAATTAAATAAAGTGGCGACAGCTATCTACCTCCAAAAGTACGTCACACCAAAGGATGATGAATATAATGTTTTAAAGCCTCTGTCAAGTGTTTCCTAATTTTTGGTGCACTTTTCCCTCATTTGAGAAGGTCTGAGCATTCAAAAATGAAAAGGCTGATTTACTCAGATTACTTTTCCAATCTTTGTTTATTTTCCATGTGGTCAGTCAGTAGTCAATAGGTTAAAAACCCTAAAACACACATGATAATGGCAATAAATATTTACTAATTCAAATTCTATTACAGAATAGCAATAAAAAACTTTAATCAATAATAATTTATATAATTTTAAACACTTCAATTAATTAGCAACCTCCCTAATTTGACAGTGAATTCATGTACTTTAAATTAATATTAGCAAAAAGTAATTACATTGTTTGAAAACGTCACATTATAAATTTACCAAAGTTACGCCGTACACCAGCAGGTTAAACATGGAAGTGCATGAAAACAAAAATTCCGACTGGTACCTGAAGTACACACAAACAACTGCGAAGCACGCGCCTAGTTCCCACAGCAAACAGGAAGTAAGTGATTGTGGTCATTCCAGCGCTCAGACAGAGTCACTTCTTACTGGCTGCTTCTGCTACAGATGGATGATAAATGCTTACAGGTAGGCATGCTTTACACACACGCTACCGAGCCTGAATCTCGCCGGTGCTTTTTCCTGAATGAAGCACATGCATCGCCATTAAAAGTCCGAAGCAGCACCCATCTGCTCAATAGTTCCGTCACGCGACTCAGACGCTCAGCACAACAGCCTCTTCAAATGAAACTATAATATCGATACTTGGTGAGAACCCATTGAGAGTCAATCGCAGGACTAAATATCGCGACATATCGCAATATAGATATTTTGGCACACCCCTATCATCAACCCACCTGTCTAACCCCATCATCAAATGTGCTGATGACATCACGGTGGTCCGACTCATCACAGGGGAGGATGAATCTGACTACGGGGATGAGGTCAGCAAACAAGAACGCTGGTGTAAGGGCAACAACCATTATCTGAACACCAAAAAAACAAAAGAGATCTTTCTGGACATCAGAAAAGGCAAAGTGGACCCCGTCACAGCGTGGTACGCAGGATCCTCGGCTGCAGACAGGAAAGCGCTGCAGAGGGTGATCAACATGTTAAACAAAACATGAACCCCATTACCTTTTTAAAAAAAGTGCAATATTCAGCAGCTCAGAGGAATGGAAGAGAAATATTGTTGTTACTATTATTATTATTATTATTATTTTTTTTTTTAAATGCGCTGCCACAGGTGGCAGCAAGTAGTAGCGGCTCCTGGCGTTTTGCCATATTTTCTTTCTTTTTTATGTATTTTTGTTTATGTACGTCGTTTTTGTGCTACTTATGGGTCTCTGCATCCACGTTGAGAAGACTTCCTCCTTTGTTTACACCATCGATCAGCTGCTAGCTCTAAAACCATCATCTTCCGCAATCGGAGTGAAGCCTCAACTGCCGGAGGAGCTTCGGAAAGACGCCATGGATGCAGGGCTGGAGTTAAACGGCGTTTGAAGAAACAACGTTTTAAACCCTGGGTTCCCACGATCATCACGGGGAACGTCAGGTCCCTGGCCAATAAGATGGGCGAGCTGGAGGCGCTCACACAGACCCAGCGGGAGTACCGGGAGGCCAGTATCATCTGTTTAACCGAAACATGGCTCAGCGGACTGATACCGGACTCTAACGTTTCTATCGCGGGATTCCACACAGTGCGAGCGGACCGAGACACCACTGCGAGCGGTAAGAAGAGAGGAGGAGGGCTCGCAGTGCTTGTCAACACCAGGTGGTGCAATCCGGAGCATATCCATGTTAAGAGGAGCGTGTGCAGCCCTGACGTGGAGCTAATTGCTATCGGACTCCGCCCATATTATTTCCCGCGGGAGTTTACAAACGTCATCACCATAAACCTGTACATTCCTCTGGCCGGCAATGCAGACGCGGCATGTGACGTCATCCACTCGGTCGCCGATCTGCAGACTAAACACCCCGCTGCCTTCATGTTCATCACGGGGGATTTTAATCACGCCCGTCTCTCCTCCACCCTCCCCACATTCCACCAGTATGTCCAGTGTTCAACGAGACAGTAAGACTTTGGATTTGTTGTATGCTAATACCACCAATGCATACACTTCCACTGCACTCCCTCCACTGGGCAGGTCTGGTCCTGGTCCTGCTGTCCCCATCATATACCCCAGTGGTGAGGAAGCAACCAGTCACTGGGAGGACTGTGAGGATGTGGTCTGATGGTGCCATGGATTGCCTGCGTGATGCTCTGGAATCCACAGACTGGTCTGCTCTGTATGATCCACATGGGGAGGATCTGGATGGACTAACAGACTGTGTTTCGGGTTACATCAATTTCTGTATGGACAACTCCATCCCCACCAAAAAGGTTCGCTGTTACCCGAACAACAAACCCTGGGTGACAAGCGACCTGAAGGCTCTCCTGAATGAGAAGAAGAGGGCCTTTAGAGCCGGAGATCGCTCTGAGCTCAGGAGGGTCCAAAAAGAACTGAAACACCATCTGCAGGATTGTAAGGACGCCTACAGGAGGAACCTGGAGGAGAAACTGGAGGGAAACCGGACCAGAGACATGTGGAGTGGAATGAGAGCCATTACTGGATTTCAGAGGAAGGGGAAAGGAGCAGTAGTAGGAGCTGTGGACCGAGCTAACAAGTTCAACCAGTTTTCCAAAATCTAATCTCAGATTTTTTTCATTCCAAATTAAATTTTTGATTTTAATAGATTTCATTTCTCCCTCCTTTTACTTTCTTTAACAAAACTTACAAATGACAGAATATTCTTTAACAAAAACTATTTTATTTTCACATCTCCTATGGAAATTAGCCTGAGCACAAAGTGCAACTAAATATAAACTAAAAATATTTGTAGAACAACGCAGCAGGTTTTGTGTGAGCTACCGCTAGTTTAAGAATCTAATAAAATAAAACAATACAATCATTCAGCAGAGCAATGCTGGTAGCAACAGCCTTCAAACTGATGTTGCTCTTTGTGGTTTGATGCTCCAAGTTGGAAGTCACATCGCAGTGACCAAAATCTAGTTTTTGACACAGTAGATAAAACAAAAATCTGTTAGCCGTTAGCTTAACACTGGCTCTGTAATGTTACAGAGACTACTAATAAAGTTAATACAAAGTGGATAAATGCCTGTTATTATTTTTATAAAATACAAATTTTATAAATGTCCTGTGAATTAATGCTGCTGCAGCTCGTTAGAAATAGCTTAGAAACAGTTTGTTAGCATTAGCTTAGAAACAGCTTGTTATCATTAGCAGCTAGCATCATAGCTTGCTAGAGTGAGTGTGTATTAACAGCGCTGTCTTCAGATCAATACTTTTACTAAATCTTTTGTTGCTGCTGTAGACCAGCAACTGTATCATCCAGTTCTGTCTGGATCATTTGAAAATGACCTGCTGCTACATCAGTCAAAGCAAACCGCTACATAAAACAGAGACGATAAGCAGAAGGAGGTGGTGGGGATGATGCAGGGTGTAGGTTGGTCATCATGGACTTTGCGAGCTGGTGTGAGAGCAACCACCTGTGCCTAAACACCAGTAAAACCAAAGAAATGGTGATTGACTTCTGTAGAACCATGACCCACACACTGGTGAACATACAGGGGGCTGAAAGAGTTACTGTTGAGTAAGAATGATTGGTTAAAAACTGATTCAAACACGTCAACATGTTGATTGATGCGGAAAATTGAATTATCTCGACATGTGCCTAAATTTAGAAAAAATGCAGAGTAGATGACATTTCTCTATGCAGGTTCTCTGAGAGTGTGTGAGCGCCTGTGTGTGCGTGCGTGCGTGAACGACTGGCTGCGTGCCATCTATCCACGCCCACTCCCTCCTTGGAAATGATCAAATCTCCTTTGGATTTAAAAGTTTCACATAAGTCAGTCCCTCCAGGATTTTGCAACCGTTCCCTTCTGACTCCTTCCCGGAGTCGTGCTCCTTTTTCTTAACCATCTTTAGTCATTTGTCTCTTTTTCTGTTGGTGCTCATTGTGAGTCCGGGCGAGTGTACGAGTGCAGGCGAGTGAGCGAACACAGACGAGTGCCAGCACGGGCGAGCAATCCAACCAGATCAATCCGTCTGAGGCAGAATCATATCAAACTACACCATTGAAAATCGTTTCAAAATTAGATTAATAAATAATCGAAATGATATAGGACAATACCATTTGGATAGAAACATGGTTCTTTTATTTTACTGTAACGTAAAAATGACCAAGTTCTATCAAAGTGGACAACACACATGTGATGCAGCAGAAAGTGATCAACCATCGTTCCAGTCTTTGAATTGATCAAAGTCATGTGACCACACAGAGTGCTAGAATGTTCTAATAATGATTGTTCTGATGTAGAAAAACAACACTGGGCTGAACTTTATCGAACTAAAATGTGAATGGATTTGACATTCATTCTTGTTTACTTGTTTGTTCAGATATTTAATTTATTATCATGAAGAAATACATTAAATCTGGAAATACAGGAATCTGGAAAACTTCACCTGAACTGTCCAGTACCAGCTTTTTATCTCTGAGTCACACAGCGGGAAGTTTGGGATAAAGATGTTCTGGATTCATTTTAGGTCAGTGAATCAGATCCAATCAGATCGTTCAAAATGAATCAAAATCAAAAGTGAATTAATCAGCAACCTCAAACATTGAATCAAATTGTTAAAATGGATCGGTACACCCCTAGTTGTTGTGCATAATTTTTGTAAATAACTAAGTTACTTTTTACAAGATAATTTTTGTGTGTTTTTGTTGTGGATTAAAAGTTAGGGTAAGGCTACTTTTATGTAATCTTCTTCTAGATCCCCCTAGTGAGAGAAAAGGTGCATAACAGCTGCTGTGCTAAAATAAAAACAGAAACAAGTTATTTGTGACAAAAAGAGTGAAACACTTGTAAGTTTACTTTACAAAAGCGGTTCTGTGAGTAGTACACAATTTTTTATTTTGTCCCTCGTAGTTGAGGTATAGCTGTGATGAAAATTACACCCCTCTCATTATTTTAATTGGCAGAAGTTGCACAATTGGTAATAATCAGTTCAATTATTGATTAATCTAATTTTGAAACGATTTTCAATGGTGTAGTTTGATATGATTCTGCCTCAGACAGATTGATCTGGTTGGATTGCTCGCCCGGGCTGGCACTCGTCTGTGTTCGCTCACTCGCCTGCACTCGTACACTCGCCCGGACTCACAATGAGCACAAAAAGAAAAAAAGACAAATGACTAAAGATGGTTAAGAAAAAGGAGCACAACTAAATAATTTTTTGCCTCTTTGTATATGAACCTTAGTTCCTAAAAAAAAATTTAAAAATAAATAAATAATAATTCACATAAAAGTCACTTAAGAGTATAACAAGCATATAAGTTGCACCCCTGGCCAAACTCCACGACTGATACACAAAAAGAATGGCAATTCCTATGAGTACATTTACTTTTTCTAGCAACTGTATTTTACCAAAACCAGCTACTGTGCAAAAACTCACTGGTGTTGTTGTTGTAAACAGCCAGAGCGATAGCGTCTTCCAGGTCACCCAACGTGATTGCTTCCCGTTCCCGTCCAGACTGCCGATTCTCCACAGCTACTGTGTTGATCACCTCTTCCCCAGTGGTGCTGCGGTGTTGCAAAAAACAGAAAGCCATTTTATTTGTATTTCAAATGAAATCTAATCCGTAAAAATATTCAACCTTTTTAAAGGACCACTTGACAGTAAAGACTGATTTCTACAGGACCGATGGCGGTGCCTCTCTGTTGCGTTAACAGAGAAAAAAGGAACGTTCAACAATCAATCAGAATGTTTCCATTGACTTTGTCATGTCTGTGTCTTGACATCGTCCATCTGGTAGTTCCATGTCAAGTCACCTAATACACATTGTTGGAGCAAAAACCTGGAGAAACAGGAAACAGGTCCGGGTTTCAAAATAACAACTTACATTGTACTTTCAAAATGAAACTTTTTTTTTTTTTTTTTTTTTTTTTTAATTAAGGTGACATGCCTGCGCAATAACACACATTAACACCAAAGATATACACACGCGTCCATTTTCGCCATAAACAAAAAATAAATAATTTTGGAAGTACAAAAACATAACATGACACAAAAAAGGCATTTTACAAGGACTCAACTAGGGAGGAGAGGATATGGCGTTTCTTTGCTTAAGCTTTGGATAAGCAAAGAGAGCAGGGTGACCTACTATACACGGGGGTGGCAGGACAAACCACTTGTCCGGGAGCCAGGTCCTGGGGTGGTTGAACAAAGGGGCGCAACAGAGACCATGTATTATAACAGACGAATTTCCCACGGATTTCCCATGCAACACAACAGAGACACTGCAGACGGATTAGTGTTAACCCGGGTAAAAAAGAAAATGTAGCAGAAACACCAAAACAAACATCTACATCTGCATCTTGGTCATTGATGTGACATCAACAATTTCTGTCCAACAGCCTTTATCAAAGAATAAGTATTTAATTCCATGCAAAATGTCATATATGTTATAATTCTTCTGTAGAAATAGATATTTAAAATGTTTAATGAAATATGATTCATTTCTAAAATGTATTTCTTTAAAGTGTCAAACTATCATGTGGTGCAACTGTACAAGCAAATAAAAAAATGTTAAAACCATTCAAATTAACAATCTATTCACATTTATTCCTTTTTGTGCCATTTGACATGTTTTTCAATTTGTTTTATGTTTCTGTGTGGAGTTTCAAATAATGTTTATATTTTTATTGGATTATGAATACAGCCATTTTACATTGATACCCACTTTATTCAACATTACATGGTGCGACCACAAAAACACAAATGATTAGGCATTTTATTGTTCAAAGTTTGTTGTATTATTTACAAGTTCTTCAACAACTTTTTAGAGACACAGGTTTGTAACTCTTCTTACATTTTAAAAAGTATTATCTCTTCAACTTTTGTCTAAATATGGAGCATACAATCAATCATGTTGTATGACCTTTAAAAAAAAATCAAAGAATATAACTTTTATCTACATGTATGTACAGTTTATAAATTTGTACAAGAACCTTTAGTAGTTAGCTATCGTCTCAGGCTTCGCATACCATCACCAAAACTTTTTACTAAAATTAAACATGCAATTTGCACGTGGTGTGACTATTTCAGAAATATTTCTATTCTAAATCAAAGTCCATAAAAAGCATTTTTTTCTTTGAAAATATAATTACAAGAAATTAATTAAATTACTATAATTCCTTTAAAATATTTTGTCATATTTTGATATTGGATGACTGTATTAAATTTTGGTAACTTAGAAGCTATAGTTTACTTTTAAAGTTATAGTAAAGCTGTACTTTAATTTGTCACCGTCTACACAAAAACCCATTCATAGCATCAGGGAACCTCAGCCAATAATCTCATGCTACTCAAGGTTAAGTAGACAAAATTGGGTAAAGCCCAGACACACCTAGAGCTGAAGAATTTTTCCCACCTTTTATGATCTGTTTCAGTATGATTACTAGATTTGATATACAGTCTATGTTCACATGTCTATGTTCATTTATAGGCAATAATATTTGATAAATTGAATAAAACCTATTTTTTAATAGTTTTTAACTTGACCATTTCAAAATTATTATCTTTCACTGACCCATCTAAAGTTCAGTCAATTTTGAACTAAAGCTTAATGAGTTATTTATATCTTTTGCCCGCAGTGTTTTGACTGACTTCAGCTTTAAGCAAATTTGACCATTGTACTGACTTAGTAGTTGCAGAGAGTGAGGGAACAAGCAGAGGGAACAACAGAGGATGTTTGCTGCATGGAAACATATCTACAAAGGATCTGCAGTGAAGTGAGAAGGTCTCAAAGCAAAGCAACACTTCTGTACCTGATGAACACATAGACAGCTTTGCGGTAGTTTGTGCAAAACACAATGTGGGAAGGACCCAGGAAAGGCTCCAGGACGTCCACCAGTCCAGGAGGCATCTTCTCCATCTCATCAAAAATGAAGATGGAGTGAGCACATTCTGTAAGGTTCCCTTGTACCCAGCTCTTCAGCTCCCTCTAAAAACAAAAGAAACACCTTTGGGTCCTGCAGAAGTTTCCTGCTTAAACCCTTTAACAAACATTGCACTTTGCTGTTCTCACCTAGACACACAACAAGAATATTCAGTGTGGCTACAAAGGCTCCAAGAGAGCACATCAGACCTGAAATGAGCAGACCTCACCCTGTACTGTTGGACCTGATGGGGCACGGGGAAATGAAGTGTAGCAACAAACTGGTGCACATATGGGCTGCTCATCGCTGAACCAAAGAGGTGAGTTCCCAGCATGCTGCTAACCAATGTCTTTCCTGTCCCCGAGGAGCCATGGAAGGAGAGAACCAGGGGCCTTTCAGGGTTTTTGTTTTGAAGAAACTTTACCACTTCCTCCGACACAATGTCCTGAACCAGGTGCTGACCAAAGACATTTTTGTAGATGTCCCATTCCAAGTCTGTTCCAACACCAACAAAGAGACAAGTGTCACACAGCGCAAGAATGAAAAATGATCACATACATACTGTCAAATGTCCAGTGACTATGTATTGGAGAAGGTTGTTGTTATTTGCATGTACACTATATTACCAAAAGTATTGGCTCACCCATCCAAATGATCTGAATCAGGCGTTATGATTGGCATGGCCACAAGTGTATAAAATGCAGCACTCAGACATGCAGAGAGTTTTTTTTTTTACAAACATTTGTGAAAGAATGTGCCAAGTACAGTACACAGAGAGCTTCATGGAATGGGTTTCCATGGCAGCAGCTGTATCCAGACACACATCATCAAGTACAATGTAAAGCGTGGATGCAGTGGAGTAAAGCACGAGTCACAGGACTCTAGAGCAGTGGAGACATCTTCTCTGAAGGGAGGAGTCACACTTTTCTATCTGGAAATCTGATGGACCAGTCTGGGTTTGGAGGTTGCAGGAGAACGGGACGTTTCAGACTGCATTGGTGGAGGAGGAATGATGGTGTGGGCTTCTTTCTCAGGAGTTGGGCTTGGCCCCTTAGTTCCAGTGAAAGGAACTTTGAATGCTTCAGGATACCAAAACATTCTGGACAATTCCATGCTCCCAACCTGAACAGTTCGGAGTGGGCATTCCTCTTCCAACATGACTGTTCACCAGAACACAAAGGAAGGTCCATACAGACATGGAGGACAGAGTCTGACCTGGACTGACCTGCACAGAGTCCTGACCTGAACCCCATAGAACACCTTTGGGGTGAATTATAGCAGAGACTGAGAGCCAGACCTTCTCCACCAACATCAGTGGGACCTGAACAATGAGCTCTGGAAGAATGGTCCAGAATTCCTAGAAACACTCCTCTACCTGTGGACAGTCTTCCAGAAGAGTTGAAGCTGGAATAGCTGCTGAAGGAGGAGCAGCATCATACTGAACTCTATGGGTCAGGAATGGGATGGTACTGCAGTTCAGATGTGAGGCAAGGTAGATGAGACAAAACTTTTGGTAATAGAGTGAATTAACATGTGACCAAGAATTGGATGGAAATTCACATGTAATACATGCAGCCAAGGCAAACATGGCTGCATTACCAACACACACATAAACAAATGCATGCATGCGAACACAGTACAGGAAAAAAGTTTGGACATATTCAATGCCTTTTTTGTGGATTCATGACTATTTACATCGTAGATTCTCACTGAATTGTCACAACTATGACTGAACACATATAGAGTAATGTACCTAACCATAAAAAGGTGAAATACCTGAGATTGTGTTTGATATTCTAGTGCAGGGGTCACCAACCCTGGTCCTTGAGGGCTATCGTCCTGTTGTTTTGCATCCAACCCTGCTTCAGTAATTACTGTTCACCTGGAACAGGTCTGTTCAGTCAATCAGTAACTGGTCTGATTCAATCCAGCTAACCGGCATCTACTGAAGCAAGGTTAGCTGCAAAACAAGCATGGTGGTAGCCCTCGAGGACCAGGGTAGGTGACCCCTGTTCTAGAGTCTTCAGAATAACTCCCCTTTGCTCTAATTACAGCTTTGCAGTCTTGTCATTCTCTTGATGAGCTCCTAGAGGTAGTCATCTGAAATCGTTCTCTAACAATCTTGAAGGAGTTCTCAGAGATGTTTAGCACTTGTTGGTAATGTTGAACGATAATATCGATTACCGATAAATACCGGCCAATATTGGGCATTATGACGTCACGCCAATAACTCCGATATGAAAAAATGTGCCAATAAAATGGATCGATAATTAAAGGGTTAAACTATTGAGGCTTCCTCACTCACCACTCAGTATTTCCTTGTGTTACAGCTTCTCTGATCACCCCAAAAGTTTCAGCCTCATCAGTAGTGCTGAACGGTGCTAGCATAGCGGCCCGACAACAGCACGGACTCTGCATGCACACCTTTGTTTGATGGGAAAATTAGCTGGAAAATATCGGATATCGGTAGTTAGAAAGTCAATATCGTGCATCACTACTTGTTGGTCCCTTTGTCTTCACTCTACAGTCCAGCTCAACCCAAAAGATCTCAATGGGGTTCAGGTCCAGCTGACTGTGGAGGCCAGGTCATCTGCTGCAGAACTCCATGTCTTTCCTTCTTGGTCGAATACCACTCAAATCCTTCAGTGAGAATTTACAATGTAGATAGTGACGAAAATAAAGAAATGTTGAAATGTAGATTGAGGATGCTTCAAACAGAAAAGAAACGTTCCCAGCCAGTGCCAATCAAAACATTATACAATGTTCTCATCATCTCAATAAATCCGGAAATGTTCATTTGGAGAGGTTGTATGCATTTTGTGACAGAATTTCACTGCAAAATGAACCATCACCATTCTGTCTGTGCCAATTTTTTGGGATAAACACCCAGACTACTTAAAGCAGACGCACGGTATGTACATGCATACAAGGAGTGAAAGGCGGAGCCTCAGAGATTGAGTAGTTTTACTTCAGGGTATAAAAAGAGTTCACAAAAACAACTCGTATTTTAAAAATAAGTTGTTCTTTAGTGTACCAAATGTAATTTGAGATCATATAAATATTGATATAGTTTACTCTGAAAGACTTAAGAAAGCATGGTATAGGCCCTTTAAAGCTGTAGCGTTAATGTCAATATAATAACAATAACCCAAAGCTTTGTTTTCAGGCTGTTTTTATCTTAGAATTTAATATAAAATGTGATAATCTGGAGCCAGTAAATCTGTCCCTGTTTTTTCAGCATGTTTGAACTTGAGTTTACAGTTAGTTATGCAATTTCAATTTCTTAAAAAATGATTGAAGACGGTTCAAAAAGTAAAACGACTACGATTTTTCTGTGTAAAATAGTGTTATAATTCGGCTGGTAAATGATGGTAGATTTTTTTTTAGATCAACCGGCCAGCCAGCTTCACCAGAAACTGACAAATTAAAATGTCGGCCCTGTGAAGGTAATAGACCCTTTTTACGTGACATCACACATCGTCGGAAAGGGCCGTCGCTTCCGGCTCATATTGCTTAGAACAGCAAAATTGACGGCTGAATGCTTTTAAAGCAATTTTACATAAATAATATAAGGTAACTTAACCAATTGTAACTGAAATGTGTAAAATATTTTATAAATGTCCTACCAGGTTGTATTCGTTTTCCCCTCTTAAATCGTTCACAAATTAAAGTATAAATGTTAGTAATCCTGTCTCTAGTCTGAAACAGCAGCTCAGCTGATCCCCAAATTCCTCTGGATGATATTAAACCAGTCGTGGATTATTTCTCTCTGACAACCCGATTAAAGTTAGACAAAGGTTACAAGAACTTCAGTGAATGCTGCTTGTTTGACTGTGAAGGTAATTATGATTTTATTCTTTTAATCTGTGCTAATACTAACATTAGCATTAGCTTTAGCTATGAGACGTGGAGCTGCAGAAGATCTTTTCTCACCAGTTAAAAGTTTCCTAAATTTCCGTGTTCACATAATCCTGTAAACAGGTCAAAAGTCAGACAATTCCAGCGTGTCTGACATTAAAGTCCAACTTCTTCTTGTTGTGATGTTTTCTACTGCGGTCAGTGAGCTGCTGTTAGCTCAGCCGTGGTTCTAACATCACTCCTCTTTGTTTTTGATCATAACTGTGTCTGATCTGCAGGAAAATGAAGCTAAAAATGATTAAATTATATAAAAACTGTTGCCAAAAAACAGGAAAGTGATCATTTCCACATAATGTTCTAAAATACGTTCACCCAGAGATTTGTTTTTCTTTCCCCTTGGCCGTTCTTATTTTGAAAGCTGAAACTACGTGGCTCGATAGCTGCTCTGAACATTTTCACTGTACCAAACCACTCCTGTTTTTACTATTATCCCTAAAGCAGGGGTAGGGAACCCTGGTCATGAGTAGTGACTCATGACAATTACCTGGTTTAGGTGTGTCCAGCCCATTAAGAACATGCCAGAGCAGGGTATATTGGAAAATATGCCGGTGGCTCTCGAGGACCAGGGTTCCCTGCCCTAAAATATCCCATCGAACAAGTACATTTATCCTGGGATGCCATTAAAATTTTTACAATGTGTGTCTTTGCTGAAGGTATTAAATGTGGCCAACATGAATTTATATCAGCTTTTGTGGTCAATCGCACTTAAAATGTGTGCAAATAATATCAACCAACATAGAACCTGTTAGAATAACATCTGCTTAAATGAAAAGTCAATGTGTTCAATAAAATATAAAATATTGAAGGATTATTCAAATTTGTATTTAGATTTGCAAACAATCTAAGACAGGAAATGAAAATACAGTTCGCCAGTACATTCATAAAATAAATATTGTACATTTTTCTGTTTAAATTAGTAAGGTTACCTTTAATTATTTACATAAAATTGTGTTAAACCAAGTTCAGCTGTCAGCTTTGCCGTTCTAAATGCGAACGCCAGGAAGTAACTATTCCCTGTGTAGGCCCTGTCGCCATTTTGGCCATACGTCACCGTGGAAAGGCTCTAATAATACATTACTTAAAATGAGGAAGAAAAAAAAAAGAGAGGGAGTGACGTGCCTTCATTGACATGATTATCAGTTCTATGCGTGCACTGAAAATTGCGCATAAGACATGTTCCTTCAAATGCTGGAAACTCACTTTCATTGGGGTTATCAGGTATTCTCACGTGACCCCCGAAAGTTTACTACACTTTTAACATCCTTCATTGTCATGCTCTGAATGATCCTCGATGTACACAGCGAGCGTTGGAGTTTAGGGGGCACGTTTAAACACTCTATATTAAAACACAAAACTTCTCCCAAAAGCCACAAGCTCAAAGGCGATGCACGTTATTCTCTCAGTAAAAACTGAAGATAAACGGAACAATTGTGAACAGCAAAAGGTAATAATAAAGCAAAACCAAGTGTGCTACAGGTTTTACAGCAGAATTGTTTTCTTGTTGTCCAACTAGCTTTTGGCTAACACACGTCAGGAAGGAGCCCGCTCACCTCTGATGTTCGGCCGGAAGTCGCAGTCACAGCTGTCTGAAATGCTGCAATAAAGCTTCTGAAAAACGCAAAGAACTGGACAATACGCCAATAACACAAGAATGCACAGCACAGCCAGCATTTTGCCCATAGTGCATGACGCTGACCTATCTGTATGCGGAAGACTACCGGTTTCACCGGCACCGGCGCCACCCACTCCACACGAGCGAAACATACGTCACTTCCGCTCTTCACCTACTTTTTACGACGGTATCATTTGGAAACGGCAAAACTCTGTGACAGAGTTTCTATATTAAGTCTATGGTTTCTTCCGACTGGATTACAGTCCCCAAAATAAAAGAACACCCCCCAAACACAACACTGTATAATAGTATATTGTTTTCATTACAGACAATGGAAAATCTCAATAATACGTGATAAAGTAAAAACCTCTATCTGTCTGTCTGTCTGTCTGTCTGTCTGTCTATGTATGTATATATATATATATATATATATATATATATATATATATATATATATATAAAACGTGCTTAACATAAATGAGTACACCCCCTTTAAAAAGCACAAATTTAATCAGTAGCTTAATGAGCAAAAGAACAATTTCCAAACTTTCCACAAGGATGAGTTTTATTGTACACTTGTTGAACTCCAGAACATGAAATTTGCATGTACTTTATAGAAAGGGTTGATTCTGTTAGGACACTAAAGGTTCACTGAAAATATAGAGGGGTGTACTCATATATGCTGAGCACTGTATATACATATATATATATATATATATATATATATATATATATATATATATATATACATATACATACACTCAAAGAAATGATCCATTGGATGGACTCAATTTAATTAAGGGCAGGTTTTCCATCCAAAAAATATGTGTAGTCTGAACTCCAATTGTACACGTTTATTCAATGTAAAGAATTTGAGTTAGTCCAACCAACCAATTTTTAGTTACTGCACTCAAAAAAATGATTCATTGGATGGACTCAATTTAATTAAGGGCAGGTTTTCCATCCAATAGATATGTGTAAAGTGAACTCAAATTGTACACATTTATTCAATGTAAAGAATTTGAGTTAGTCCAACCAACCTATTTTTAGTTACTGTAAATGGAAAAAATTGCATTTAATAAACATAAATGATTTATGTAGTTCATCTCAAAATAAAGTAATTTAATTCATTTAAATTATTTACTTCGTCTTATGAGAAGTGTTTTGATTTCAACCAACTCAACTGAATTCAATTCAGTGGAAGTGAAAATGTTACAATAATGACATCAAATAAAAATTGGTTTGATGAACTCAATTTTATTTATATTCGAGTACAGCAAAACAACATTATTTAGTCTCTGAAATGCAGTTCTGAAAAATACAATTACATGTTCAAGGAAACCCTTTTAAAAGTGTGCCAACATGCAATTTACTTTAGATATAAAATTAATATTTCAAAATAAAAGCAAAATAGAAGCACTTCTGAAAAATGAAAATATGTAAAAATAAACTGAAGATAAAACTCAGTCCCCACAATACATGAAGATGCCATACCCTGACAGTTTAAAAATCAATTTGTAATATATACACTTTTTTTTTTCAAATATAAAATGTGGACTTAAAACCAGTTTCACTCAACAAGATTTTAAGCAGATCTTGAAAAGGGGAAATAAAAAAGGAGAAAAAGAAATGGCAAAACCTTTAGTATTTGTAGGATTTGAAAAAACCTCAAAGCCAATTACCACAATTTAGTTTGGTAGAAAAGGAGTTCTTCTAATGTGTCTAATGTGTGTTCCTGAGGTCTTGAACACCTTCAATTCCAACGGCAACATCCAATCCCATTTCTTCTGAGATGGATGAATGTAGCTGGAATGCTTTCTGCGATGTCGTTTTCAGTGGAAGAGGTCTGAAACACAACAAATAACTATTAAAAACAAAAAAAATCTACAGGTGGCTCCATTTTTGTTTTACTTCTCCAAATGCAAAAGTGACCACAATCTCTAAACATTCAAACCTGGTCATTAAAAAGTGACCTCCAGTGTCAGGTTCTTATGAGTACCTTCAGATGATCCAGACATGATGCATTCTTAAGAATAAGACAGAGGTTTGAACCAATTGATTACAGTGTCTCATCAAACAACATTTTGGTGTGAAATGGTCCGTTTCAAGCTGGGTAATAAAGAAAGTTAAACTTACAAATATTCCTTGAAGAAAGAGTCTGGATCTTCAGTCAAGTAGATCGCCAAACTTTTGGGAACACGCTCCTCCTTGTGTCAATGTCGTCACACTAATGCAAAAACAAAAATACATTTGTCCAAATGTGAGTAAAGGAAAATGTGTTTTGCATTTAAACAGAAATAAAAAGAAGAGGAAAGTCACTAGATTTGGACTGAGAGTTGGGACTTTGAATGTTGGAACTATGACAGGAAAGGGTAGAGAGTTAGTGGACATGATGCAGAGGAGAAAGGTAGACATACTGTGTGTCCAGGAGACCAGGTGGAAAGGTAGCAAGGCTAGAAGTTTAGGAGCAGGGTTCAAGTTGTTCTATCATGGTGGAGATGGGAAGAGAAATGGAGTAGGAGTTATCCTAAAGGAGGAGTTTGTTAGGAGTGTTGTGAAGGTAAAACGAGTGTCAGATAGAGTGATGAGTCTGAAGATAGAAATGGAGGGTGTGATGTACAATGTTGTTAGTGGGTATGTCCCACAGGTAGGATGTGAGCTGGAAGAGAAGGAGAAGTTCTGGTTGGATCTTGATTAAGTGATGATGAGCAACCCTGGAAATGAGAGA
>NW_023416897.1:319980-333411 GCF_002922805.2 Oryzias melastigma | reverse complement strand
CTTGAATAACAAATACCTGCTAGATGACTCCAAACTGCATGCTTTGCATGTCCAGACATCAACCTGAAAAAGGCAAAAAAAGCACACAACTATTGCTTAGACACATTTACATAATAGTGATTATCAACTGCTAAAAGCAAACTTAATATTTACTTACTATTACAAGGAGGTTGCCACAGATAACTCCTGGTANCAGAGAAGAGGACAAACTGGTGGAAGCTGAAAAGGAGGAATGTTGCATGACTTTTAACCCTCTTGCTCTCTTATGGGGTCCAGATGACGAAATTTAAAAATATCAATTATATTTACATTAACAGGGAAAAAAAAACAAGGCTGAATTTGTCAAATACAGTATATCATATAATTCAGAAGGTATAAAACGTGCAATGTATACTTCAATACATACTTTTAATTGCATGACATTACATCATATTTAACCAATATTAAACATAATGATCTAAAGAAGGAATTAGGGGTAGAACAAAATAAAATTTATCAATGTCAATATTGGGCAGGAAAGGGGGTTATTGCTAATGATAATGGGTCACTCAAACTTGAACGCACATTAAATACATCCGGGTAATGCAGCGATGTGCATCTTGGCCATGGGGTTACATGTGGCCAAGATGAATTTCCATAATTTTTTTTGTTCTTGGTCGCATTTAAAAACGTGCGAATATGAGCAATTTTTTGTGGGTTTTCAGCTTTTAGATGACTTTTGGGCTGGAAAACCCTAACTACCTGGCAACCCCAGACCCTGCTATTTTGCTGCCGATTTTGCATCATGGCGCCTTTTTTGTTTTTGTTTTTTGGCGAACCCTCTCAAAGTACATAAACAGATCAATCTCTTCCTCGTGTAAACGAGACGTTCTTTCTAAACCTTACCGACTCAAAAGCAGCATTCCGTACGGTTCGAAATATGGTAACAGCAGCCACGGTTAGCCAAGCTAGTTAAGGTAGTCCGACTTTTTAAAAACGAGAAACACGAGCCGTTTTCACTATTGCCATAGTTTTACGTAGAACCGCGCAACTTCACGGACTGCGCCGTAGTGATGCTACTAATAGGAACATGAGGAAACCCGAAATTCAAAGGATACTTACCAGGAATTAGTTCTATTTTCAAACCCGAAGTCCGACGTGCAGCTTCTGAAAGAGCGGGAAGGAGACGTGGAGGAAGGGAGAGAGCGTTGACTCATATGCGCATGCGCACGGGGAGGCGGACAAAATAAAACTTAATAATTTTGAGTTAATGGATCAGAGGCTCTTTGCTATTAAATAACTTTAGTTAACATGAATGAGATATAAATAATTTTCTGATTAACTACTAAATTTGAGTAAAATGAATTAAATCTAAATGTGTCACCTTTAAGAGGGGCTTGAATCATTTTTTTGAGTGTATATATGTCGATAACAACTTCCGATTTCAACAAAACATACGTTTTTCTCTTCAACTTTATTTATTCATAAACAATCAAAGTGAACATATGTTTTTTTTTTCCTTAAACTTAATTTTTTTCATAATCAATCCAAGTTAGGGTGAGCAAACATTTGAAATGAGTTTACAAAAGAACAAAAATGGCAGAGTGTAAACAAAAAAATAAGAACAGGAAAAAAATAGGTAAGGGCAAGGTCACATACAATTTTAAATAACAATACTTTGGATATATTTCAAAAATTTCTGAAGTTTCCTTTTTTTTCTTTGGAGAGGGACACATTTTACCCTATCAACAAATGATTTGGGATTTTTTTTTAAATCAGACTCATTAGTATGTTACAATGAACTCCTAAAATTCAAATCTTTGTGCCCTTCCCCCTTTTCTTTGAGTGCTCCTTCAATTGCTGGATTAAGGTAGATAAAAAGTTTTTTTTCAAACATAGCGTGAACAAACCTATGGCTGCTGAAGCCGTGTGTGTTTAGCCAACCAGCGTGTTGCCCAAAACACATTAAGACAAGCGCTCTTTGAATTACCGCAATTCCTGAACGGTTTGCTCTATTTGAAAAATTCCAACAGTTTCTGAAAGCCGAGACATTGCAATTTCTTGTCAATATCTGGACATTACGGTAATTTTACCCAGACGTCCATGCAAAGATGCTTTGTTTACCGGTGAAACAGACGGAGCGGTGGAGAGAGGTAGAGAGCGGAGAGGTCGAAAAGAGTTTTTATAACGGTGAAAAAAATAAGAAAAGTGTCTGAAAGACGACCATCCTGGGAAATATAATCTTCATGGAGGTTCAGAGAAGACTTTGACACCGAAGGAGCAACAGAAGGAGTCATTTTGGCGAGAAAAGGTAACGTTTGTGGGGTTGCATTACCGTGTTTTTTCCTGAAGGAATCAAGCAGTTGCTGACTAGTTTTTACTCTAAAACCCAAACTGTGTGAGAGAAATGCAATTTAAATTTCAGTTAGCTTACTCATAAATTATAAATTATCTTATAAAATAAACATAAATTTACATTTGTTCAGGAAATAAATATCACAATAAATGAAAACAATTTTTCTTCAGGTCTCCCGTGAGAGGCTTTGAGCTGGAGCTGATGCTGCTGGAGGACCAAATGTGAGGATGCTGGAGACTGGTGATGTGGTCAGAGACCAAAGCTGCTCACCACATCAACAAAGATGTAGAATCTGATGATGGAGACCCTTATCCACTGAGGTTCATCCCAGGTGTCCAAACATCTCTAAATGCAGGAAAACCATCAGGAGGTGAAATCTTTTCCCACTGATGCTGCAGCATCTGCACCAAGAGACTCCCTGGAACTTTAGGACTTGTGACTGTCACTGGCAGCATCACCAAGACCTTTGAGGAGCCAAAGAGGACAGAACTGGCTTGTGTTACCAAAAACACCTGTAGATATTTTACATTTTATGCACTGTTTTTTGCACATTTAGAGAGAACCATTCAAGATGTTGTTGTAAACAGTTTGATACTGGACACATTTAAACTTTCAGCAAACAAAATCTGTTGTTGATGTACTTTTGCACTGTTTTTCTCTCTAAAAATTTTAAAACCCACATTCCATTTTTGTGTGTGTTTTTTTTTAATTGGTCCAACATTATTATGAAAAAAAAAATATTGTAAAATGATGATACATATTGAAAATTCAGGGTCTTCTTGGAAAAGGAGTAAAAGCAACCATTTGTAGGACATTTTTAGACCCTTTTATAGTCAAAACGAACAAAAAAAAGTCCAGGCAGACATTTCGAGGTCTAGGTGTTTAAGAGCTAAAACCCCTTACCCGTTTCTCATTACTTCTCTATAGTTTTCCAAAACTCTACGGTTGTAATATACTTAAAAGTTTCGAACACAAAAATAACTTACTTTTTTTTTCTTACTGATTTGTGTTACCTTAATGAATAGACTCAAAATAAATATGTTAAATCATATTCTTTATTTTCTCCTTTTATTTCATGACAAGAAAAATATTGTATTTGGCCCGCAGACCGGGATCCCATTTAGATTTTGGCCCGTGGTGCGAAAACGTTTGGGCACCCCTGCTTTAGATAATGAAATGCGGCAAAATAATGATAAATCACGTCTCAACCACACTGTAAAAAGTATTCAAGGGGTATTGTTCACATTACACAATTTATTCAACTACATTTCCTCCACAAAATTAGTTGAACAGATATCCCCAAATTTTTAAGTTTTCTAAAAGTAATTATTTAAAATATTTTGGCAACTTAATTTTTCCTTACAAAAAAATACTTTCACAGAACAACAGAGTAATTTAATTCCAAACAACTCAATTTTAATACATTTATTCAAACTAAAATGTCAGACACGCCCATTCTGTAACCGACCTGAACAAGTCTAAACTTGTTCTCCACACGCACGAGGAGCTGCCTCGACGGAGAATCCTTGCTCCAAGATAAAATAAAAGGTATGTAGCTTTTTTTGTGTCAAATATATTTTAATATTGATTATCTTTACTGTATGCTTTAGACAAAAGTATGTTTCCTCCGTTTATGTTCAGTTTATGGTTTTAAATACTAGCTACTCTCAACTTAACTAGCTTTAGCTTTAGCTTAACATTTTTGCATGATTCTCATAAGTTGCGTTTCCATTAACTCGAAATTTCGAAAAATTGAATTTTGATATTAAATCCTTCTAATGGAAACACCACAATTGGAAAAAAAACCTCGCCTTTTTCGAAACAAAGTTTTTGCGCTTAGAGGATGAGGTATTTGGGCCTTATCAAAGCAGTTTTTTTTCCCGAAAAACTGTAATGGAAACACTTCAAACTTTGAGCTCCTCACAGCGGAGCCACAGAGAGCTCCCGCAGCGTCATAGCTCAGTAAAAGCTGCGTGTCATGCGGACTCCTCGGATCCACAAGTTCTCCAATATATTCACGAAGCAACGTCCTCTAAACAGATCCATCCAGCAGTTATTACAGCCTGAAAAAGGCGCGGAGCTCTCATCTGACATGTGGACGAGCGCTAGTAGAAGCGGAACAGACTTCTCTCACTGGTCTGTGTTTGTCCATGGCGCGCGACTGAGACTGCTGTAACTTCACCCAGATGTTCCCTTGTAGTGAATGATGAACAATCAATGAACAATCAATAGGTGTGTTTGACATGACTGAGGCGGACCCAGTGCTGCACAGATGACGCAGATCTTCTGCAGCGTGGTGCATGCTGGTCAGTTTCTCTCACCGATGTCACATTTGCGCCGTCGTGCAGTATCGCGAGAGATGGGCGGGTTCAAGGCGCCTTCCTAAGCCAGCGCAGCCAGAAAATAAATGGGTACCTGCGCTGGCTGCTAGCCTCCTTGGTGACTACAAAACAATGCATTGTGGGAAATGGGGTCCTGACAGTTCTTGTAGTTTGATGTGAAACGGATCAGGAGTAGCTGGCGATTTTTTTAAAACTGTTTTACTTTGACAGATATCAATAATAATATAAAAGGCATAACAGCACAGATCATAATAAAGGGGAGAGGCATATTAAAATTCAACCGAATGTTAAGGACAACCCCCAACTCCTTGTTCTCTTACAGTCTCGCTGTTCGCCCTCATCTCAGGCGCCTTTCCCTGCCCCCTCCAGCAGCGGCTTGGTCTCGTCGACAATGCAGGCAAGGCGTGGCAGGATCTCAAACACACCTAATGGCTCTCGTCTATTGCCGTTTTTACAATGACTCATCACTTGAATTGCTTCGAGTTTGTCGCATAATCAGGCGTTAATGGAAACAATGTTTTTTTCAAAACTGTTTTTTTTTTTAAATTCCTAGAATTTCGATAAAGTTTTGGACAAATGTTTAATCTAAACGCAGCTATAGAAACATTTAAATATTTATAAAACGCAATTTCCGAGTCAAATTCGGGTCGGTCGTTTCTCCTTTGCAGCACAGCGAATTCGCGGCTTGATGACTGTTTAATAATGTGTTCATGGCGCCAACGATGCTTCAGGAGGAGCTACCGCGGTAACGTTTAGCTACACAGAGTGGCGTCATCTGTGTATATCGCTTTTGCAATTTATGGAAGACATGGAGGAGGATTACAGTTCGGATTTACTTTTTTATAGGGGTTCAACGAGTCAAAAAACAATATTTTGTCCACTGATCATGTGATGCTTGGTGTTCCAGAGAGGTGATTTTGAAGGGGTGGATTGTCCATTCCCGGAGGAGTTCATCCAACCCCAGAGCAAAGTAAGCTTTTTTTTCCCTTATTCTTTGCTTTGCTTTTTTTTTTCTTTAATTAAAGAATATCTTAGTGGAGTGCACCACACTTTTTTCCTTAAAAAAAGGCCACATGTAAATTTGCGATTAATCGCGAGTTAACTCTGGACAAAATGCGATTAATCGCGATCAAAAATTTTAATCGCCTGATAGCTCTACTTCAGATATGTGGACATCCATGAATTTGGATGCCTACCTGGCTATAACTTGCCATTTTGTTGGTGAGAAGTCCAAGCTCTGCTCAGTGTTGTTGGGAGTGCAAGAATTCCCCCAGTCACACACTGCTGAAAATATTGGTTACGAGAAAGCCTCATTGATGGCGGAATGGGGAATCACCAATAAAGTGACATGTTTTGTCACAGATGGTGCTCCCAAACTCCTTTTCTTATCCACAATATTTCCCCCAACACATAAAACAATAATTTTTCTAAATAAACAAATAGCTAAGCTTGTGTGGGGGACTAATAGAGAAGTAACTCAAAGGATTCTTATGTATAAAAGCAAAGAAAATGGAGGTCTTGGAGTACCTGATTTAAGTATAACATTATATATTCAATTCATAAAACTAGAACAGAGCGCTATGTACAGAAATGCTGGGTGGCTTGAAAATACAGGAGGTCATTGGAACACTTTAAAAGGCAGATCCAGAACAGGAGTACCATACTATAAATTACTTTTTGGGGATTTTATGAGTAAATTTTAGCATCTCAACATAAATTGGATTGGTTTTTCATCCAAAATGATTTATAAAATCTTAAACGAACAAAAAAATGGAGGACAAGCACATCTTAAATATTGTAGTTTAGAAAACAGTCCCCAAGCAATTAAAAATATCAATGATAAAATCATCCCCGTAAACATGAGAGACACTGTCTGGCTCATTTCACATAACAGACTCCCTGTCAGAGCCATTGTTAAGTGGAGCTGTTTTGTTAAAACAAAAATGTGTCCAATGACCTCCTGCAATGAAGATGAAACTCTGGAACATCTGTTGATAAATTGTTACAGAACCAAAGAAATAAGGGAAAAAATATATAATGTTGGGTTTAATGTAAACATTAACTTGTCTTCTGTTATGTTCGGTCTGTTTTCTGAGAAAATCCCAGACAATAAGAGACGGTTGTTCTGGCTGATCATGTGTGTAATCAACACACACATATGGAAGACCAGAGCAAAAGTTGTCTTAAACCAAGAAATGATACATAGCGACTCTGTTTTTAAGAATATTATTGCAGATTTGAGGAGGCGAAAGAGAACCTCAATACAGAAAAGAAGTGCTCTCCCTTGGGATATTTTAAATATTTGAAATTATTATCATTATTTTTTCTTTCTTTTTTTTCCTCAAATGGATTTTGTATTGTTCATACTTGTTTATCCGAGAATAATGCTAAAATGTCTGTTCTCTTTCAGTTTGTTTGTTTGTTAGTTTTTCTCTTGTGTGTATTTGTTGTTGATCTAATGTAATTTTAAACTTAACACTAAATGTTCATGTTTGGATTTGTACCTTTTTATGCAATACTTAATAAAGTTGTTTTAAAAATGCAAGGCAAGGCAAGTTTATTTGTATAGCACATTTCATGTGCAGAGACAATTCAAAGTGCTTTACATAAAACATTAAAAGAAACAATCAAAAGAAATAGTAAAAATGTCATTCATCATCATTCAAATCATTAAAATAAAATTAAAAGAAAGTAAAAAGATTTTAATTTAAAACAAGCATAGATAAAAAGTGCGGACGTAAACTTTTGAATACATATTAATCAAATGCAACTGAGAACAGGTGAGTCTTTAACCTGGATTTAAATACACTGAGTGTTTCAGCAGATCTAAGGTTTTCTGGAAGTCTGTTCCAGATCTGTGGAGCATAGAAGCTGAATGCAGCTTCTCCATGTTTAGTTCTGACTCTAGGAACTGATAAAAGACCGGATCCAGATGACCGGAGAGGTCTGGCTGGTACATACTGGGTCAGGAGGTCAGTCATGTATTTTGGTGCTAAACCATTCAAAGCTTTATAAACCAGTAACAGAACTTTAAAGTCTATCCTCTGACAGACAGGTAACCAGTGTAAAGACCTCAGAACTGGACTGATGTGGTCTACTTTCTTGGTCCTTGTGAGAACCCGAGCAGCAGAGTTCTGAATAAGCTGCAGTTTCCTGATGGATTTTTTTGGTAGTCCTGTAAAAACACTGTTACAGTAATCAAGTCGACTAAAGATGAAAGCATGCACTAGTTTCTCCAGGTCCTGCTTAGACATCAGATCTTTAATCCTTGAGATATTTTTGAGATGATAATAGGCTGATTTAGTGACTGCCTTAATGTGTTTATCAAAATGTAGGTCTGTGTCTATCACTACACCCAAGTTTCTGGCCTGGTTGGTAGTTTTTAGTTGAATAGATTGAAGCTCTGTAGTGACGTCTAACCTTTTTTCTTTAGCCCCAAAGACAATAACCTCCGTTTTGTTTTTGTTTAATTGAAGTAAGTTGTGACACATCCAGTCATTAATGTCCTCAATGCATTTACCAAGAGCCTGTACAGGGCCTCGGTCTCCTGGTGTCAGTCTAATATATATCTGTGTGTCATCTGCATAGCTATGGTAACTAATGTTGTTGTTCTTTATAACCTGGGCCAGTGGGAGCATGTAGATGTTAAATAGAAGTGGTCCCAGGATGGAGCCTTGGGGCACTCCACATGTAATTTCTATTGGCTCAGAAGTGAAGTTACCAATTGACACAAAATATTTCCTGTTTTCTAAGTACGTTTTGAACCAGTTTAGTACTGGCCCAGTGAGACCCACCCAGTTTTCCAGTCGTCTGAGTAGTATTGCGTGGTCGACTGTATCAAACGCAGCACTGAGATCCAGTAAAACTAGCACTGACATATTTCCACTGTCTGTATTCAAACGTATGTCATTAGTCACTTTGGTCAGAGCCGTTTCAGTGCTGTGGTTCTGTCTGAAGCCGGACTGGAAGACATCATAGCAGTTGTTATTTATTAGGAATTCATTTAACTGATGGAAAACAGCTTTTTCAATGATCTTACTTAAAAATGGCAGGTTTGATATCGGTCTGTAGTTGTTCATTTGAGTTTTGTCTAGACTGTCCTTTTTTAGGAGAGGTTTGATTACAGCTGTTTTCAGTGGTTCTGGGAAAACACCAGATGTTAATGACAAGTTGACAATCTGGAGCAGGGCTGGTTCCAGGATCTTTGAAACTTTTTTGAAAAAGCTTGTGGGTAGAATATCCAGACAGCAGGAGGAGGAGTTCAGTTGACATAGAATGTCCTGCAGTTCTTTACTGTTTATGGGTTGAAACTGAGCCATTGGGTTTATACTGGTTTCTAGTGGATAGGGTTCATATCCTGAACTTGTAGTTGGTGAAACAATTGTTTGTCTAATGTTTTTGATTTTGTCCCTGAAGAATTTGGCAAAGTCATTACAGGCTTTGGTGGAGTAAAGTTCTGGTGCCACTGACACAGGGGGTTTTGTCAACCTGTCGACTATATTAAATAAGGCCCGAGCATTATGGGAGTTTTTGGTAATAATTTCAGAAAAATAGGACTTCCTTGCATTGCTCAGTTGTAAATTATATAAGTGAAGTTTCTCTTTATAGATGTCATAATCTACCTGTAGTTTAGATTTCCGCCACCTGCGTTCAGATTTCCGACATTCTCGTTTTCCGTTCTTTACCACAATGGAGTTTCTCCATGGAGATTTTTTCCTACCAGAGATCACCTTCACCTTACTAGGAGCAATACTATCCATGATATTTGACATGTTGGAATTAAAGCTATTAACAAGTTCATTGACTGAATCCCCTGAGAGGGGAGGAGTCAGAGAGAAAATCTGATTGAACATCTCACTAGTATTTTCAGTTATATACCGTTTTGTGATCTCCTCCCTCAAAACATTTGTGTGTACTGGAATTGTGCTCTCACAGAAAACACAGCAGTGATCAGACAGACCTAAATCACATACAGTAACCTTAGAGATGTTCAGACCTTTGGAAATCAATAAATCAAGAATATTCCCTCTGTTGTGTGTGGGCTCTGTTACATGTTGAGTCAACCCGAAATTGTCCAGAGTGTTTATCAGGTCCTTAGTAGCTTTGTTCTCAAGATTTCCATAATGGATGGTAAAATCTCCAGCCATGGTTATACACTCAAAATCAAGACAAATTATAGACAGCAGTTCACTAAACTCAAGGTTAAATTCTGGATTATATCTAGGTGGGCGATAGATATTGATAAATATGGTTTTGAGTGAGGCCTTCAGCTGTAGGGCTACATATTCAAAACATGGAAAGTTTCCAAAAGATAACTTTTTACACTGAAACATTTCATTGAACAAAACTGCAACCCCCCCGCCCTTTCTGCTTGTTCTTTCCTCACTGATAACACCATAATTGGGAGGAGCTGACTCTGTGAGAACTGCACCCCTACTATTCTCATCTAACCAGGTTTCAACTAAAAACATAAAATCAACTTTGTTCTCAGTGATAAAATCATTAATTAAAAATGTTTTTCCTGCTAAAGACCTGACATTTAAAAGTGCTAACTTGAGAGGTCTAGGAGTAATAATATTTTCATTTACCTTTTGTTTCTGGAAAGGCGCAAAGGAAATGTTTACCTCTTTTAAAGTCCTTTGTTTGCGTTTTGGGCAGATTACATTCCTCCTGTTAGTGACACGTGCAGAAACGGTGTGTGTTTCTAGAGAACAGGGTCCCAGGTTTTTCTGGAGAACATCATGACTGTTGTTATATCCACAGCCTGGACCCTCAACACATCAAACATCTGACTGCAGGGACAGGATATGATGTTGTACAGGAGAGGGTGGGGCTTTACGTCGACCCTTCGAACGTTCTGGTGACAGAGTTATGGGTGACAAAAATGGATTGGCCAGAGGGGTAGATCGAAGCCCAATCCCGACTCGCTCCATCATCTGCTCAGTGAATTTCAGGTGGGGTGAAGAGGGTGAAGAGGGGGAGAGGGAACCGTCAGGAGTTTGTTGGTTTTTCTGTTCCCTGTGAAAGAGTCTTTTCTAAAGCAGGAGAAGTTGTGTCTAAAAGAAGGAATCGCTTGAAACCAAAAAAATGTCGAGAAACTCTTGTTTCTAAATAAAATTGAATAACCCTCCCCATCTTGAACATCATATTTCCAGTTACATAAGCACTGTATGGCCTTTTACAAGTTCAACAAGCACTCAAATATGTTGACAAAACAGATTAAGAATATAGTATACCATATAGTATACCTTTTTTGTGATTATTTTGTAAAGACATTTTTCAGTCATACATGTTTTGCTATTCATAATAATTCCCATAGTGTTAATTGTATTGTAACAAGTGATTCTGGTGAAGAAGCCTGTAATTCCAAACTTGGAAAGTAGATGGTATCGTGGGCACATAAAGGTTCAAAAAATGAACCCTTTCTCGAACCAATGGCTGAAGTGGTTCAGTGTCCCACAATGCTTCATCTCACCATCACTACTTAGTAGCCATGGCCATCGCGACACCGTTCACAACACAAAGACACGCGGCTTCTGCACGGCTGTGCTGGTTTGGAGGGATGGGTGTCTTAAAGGAGCGCTGCGACTAAAGTAACTAACACCTTTTTCAGCTGGAATTTATAGTAGACAGGAGAGAATTTGAAAATATACGGTATTCTACATCTAAAATGAAAGTTTTTTTCTGATCACTAGTTCTGTGGAGAAATTTAGTGGTTTTGCTAGTCTGGGGGTAGAGCTGTCAGAGCAGACTCTTACTGAAGGGAGCTGCTGATGTCAGCACGTTTCCAATCGCTTGTTTTCATGGGTATGGGATGGGCTGCAGCAGACAGTGCAGGTTTTTAGAGTATTACTCTTAAATGCATGAACAGATCAAAATACTGCTTTGGGGTATAGTGAGGAATGAACGGTAAGGCCCCTTTAAAACGTTCGAGATATTACAAAGTTATTTAAATTCTGTTTTATTCTGATATGGGATTTTTTGGGGGGAGGGGAAGGGGTTGTAGATTTAATAAATGACATTAAATACATTTTCTATTTTGTCTCTTTATGTTTGCTCTGTTAATGCTAGGGATTTTAGAGATGAAGTTAGAATGAAAGCTTTATATTTGTATTGCAGAAATAGATTAGCAGACTTTTATTTATTCAAGAAACTCATGCATGACCAGCAGATGAATCTTTTTGGAGAAACCAATGGGGAAGTGAAATTTGGTTTTCCAATGGATGCAAATCATCAGCAGATGTAGCTACTGTATTTTAAAAGGGGAATTTAAAGGTCCTTTTATAATCAAAAAGATGATTCAGGAAGATTAATTATTGTAGTATGTGAAATTGGTCAGAAAGAATGTATAATGATTCATGTTTATGCCACCAATAATAAAATAAACAATCAAAATCTGTTAAAAAATGCAGAAGCCAGGATATGTCAATTGAATTTAAAATTATCACAAGTACGTTAAGTAACTGGAAATTGAACAACTCGTTACTTAATAATTAAGATATTTAAACTAGAAATTGGCAGGATCATTGACAATTTTTGAAAACAAGCTGGTACTTCTGGTAAATATGGGAAAGAATGGGAACTTGCAAAGTTAGAAATTCGTAAAACAACTATTAAAAAAGGGAAGATGTTAGCAAAACACATATTTGTTTGTTTGTTTATTAATTTATCAGGACAGTGTACAAATACATTGAGCTTAAAAAGCAAAAATGGTTGCACCACATTGTAGCTTAGTAGCTAATTTCCATCTGTAGTCCTTTACAAAATACATAATATCTAAACATTATAAACATACTAACCATTTTAAGACATTTTTAAAAGAAATCCAATGTAAAACACGTTATCAAGGATGTTAAAAAACAAACACAATATAAAATACAATATGAAATCTAAGATATTTTATAAAACTAAAACTAGTGCAATATAAAATACATACACCAATTTATAAAAGCAACATACAAATAAACATATTTCCAGTTAAAAATAAGATAAAACAATTACAGCAATGGTCTTGTACTCTGATAGCCATCTATTAATGTGTGCAAGATTGGTTCTCCAGCATCCAATTCTTGGCAGTTTGTGAAAAACTGCAAAAGTCTGCTACGTTTTTGAGATTTGTTGGAAGTCTATTCCATTCATTTACAGCCCTATAGGAAAAGGTCGGCTGAGAGAAGGTGGATTTTCTTTTAGGGACACTGCAGTCTCCTCTGAATACCAACCTTAACACTCTGCCCCTGAGCTCAGAGCATGGCTGTATAAAGTTCTTAAGAGGAGGTGGGGTGGTGTCATGCAAAATTTTATGAACTAAGCGAATGTCAGAGTACCTGATCAGGTTATCGAAACTTAGTATATTGTGTTTTTCTAAAATAAAGCAATGGTGGTATCGCCTGGATTTCTTGTCAAGGATTTTCAGAGCTTGATTATGAAGAGACCTTAGAGGTTTTAGGACTGTTATGCTAGCCTGAGACCATGATGTAATACAGTATAAAGCAGGGGTCTCAAACTCAATTCAGCCAGGGGCCGCTGGAGGCAAAGTCTAGATGAGGCCGGGCCGCATCAAGATTTCCACAAGAAAATCGCTGAGAAAACATTCCAATGTTTATTTTTAACACAAAATAATGAATAAATAATGAACGACGTGTATAGATCTTTGTGCAGGTTGATTTGTATATATAAAAAAATAAGGGTAGTTAATGTCCGTTTCTGAAATAGTTTATATTGAAGATTAAACTTAAGATATATTGCTAGGGGGTA